>NC_139625.1:70396752-70416752 GCF_964638095.1 Poromitra crassiceps
AAGGAGAAACCGCACTAAATGGGTGAAATCATACAGCGACAGGCTCAAGGGGCTTTCCCGAAGGCCACCTTGTGAAAATATTTGTGTTTTGCAATGATCAGATGAGTTGAAAAATGAGAAGAACGTTTTGTGCGTGCCCTCTCTTCTCCTGCACTGCTTCGCTTAAGCAGCGACCAGCCAATCAATCTCTCACCAACAGAGATTCAACATGTAGAACCTGCCCAAAAAGCCCACAAGGCTGCACACACCGCAAAGACCATGGCGACAGACGCTCATCGTGTGCCCAGACATTGCGTACGGCCAACTGTCGGCTTGGTTTGTCAGGGGCTTTAGAGTTTTGAATGAACCGTCACTGTGATATGTCCCGCCCCAACATCCTGTTTCAACAGGAAATGCATGAAATCCAGGAAGTAAAGATGTCATTTCAGCGTGATTTCTAACCCCACATAGGATAAGCAATAACCACGTCCTGTGGCGCCGGGATTGGCCAGGAGCAACACTGGATGGCACGCAGCCCAGCGATTTCATGAACCAACTGAATAGCTTGAAAAACATGCAATAATATAAACGGTGTTGTGTTCACGTTCATAGCTCATATAATATAATGTATCATATCGTTAATTTCAAGCTCAATTCTTACCCAGAGAAAAGGTACAGCACTGAAAATGTAACAAGCAATAGTTTTTTAAACATCTTTATTTTAAAAGATGAAAAACCCCTGGTGCTTTAGTCCCAAGCTTCAATGTTCCTGGCCAATCCCGGCGCCACAGGGCGTGGTTATTGCTTATCCTATGTGGGGTTAGAAATCACTCAGGGTCTTGAGAAACACCAGCACTAACAATAGCACTGACGTGAGATTGAGGCTACCAAGTAAGCCGCTCGTCCGGCCCGCTCCCGTGACACAGTTTCCTGGTTGAAAACTGTGTTTCCTCATTATGTTTAGGAAAGTACAACATCTTTATGGTTCGGGTTCTGGTTTGGGTCGAGGTTAAAAACAGGACATGGCAGAAAGAAATGTGACAAACACCAGGACACAGTGAGGTTTGAACCAGTTCCCTCATGACGAGGAAGTTGCAAAGCGAGGATGCTCCCGCGGGCCCCCCCCATGACACCACACGTCATACTTGAATGTATCACATGTCATACTTGAATGTATCACATGTCAGTTTCGTGACTTTCAACAGAAACTTTTGTGAGAGTGGGTTGTGTTGTGTTGTGTTGTGTTGTGTTGTGTTGTGTTGTGAGAGTGGGTTGTGTTGTGTTGTGTTGTGTTGTGTTGTGTTGTGTTGTGTTGTTTTGTGTTGTGTTGTGTTGTGAGAGTGTGTTGTGTTGTGTTGTGTTGTGTTGTGTTGTTTTGTGTTGTGTTGTGTTGTGAGAGTGTGTTGTGTTGTGTTGTGTTGTGTTGTGTTGTGTTGTGTTGTGTTGTGTTGTGTTGTGAGAGTGTGTTGTGTTGTGTTGTGTTGTGTTGTGTTGTGTTGTGTTGTGTTGTGTTGTGTTGTGTTGTGTTGTGAGAGTGGGTTGTGTTGTGTTGTGTTGTGTTGTGTTGTGTTGTGTTGTTTTGTGTTGTGTTGTGTTGTGAGAGTGTGTTGTGTTGTGTTGTGTTGTGTTGTGTTGTGTTGTGTTGTGTTGTGTTGTGTTGTGTTGTGTTGTGTTGTGAGAGTGGGTTGTGTTGTGTTGTGTTGTGAGAGCGGATTGTATATTCAGGCTTAAAACCTTATTCTTCTTAGAAGTGGAGCTCTGCCAATGGAATGAGTTAATTTTACATGTCCAAGTTTCACTTTAATTAATTGTCTTAAAACAAGAAAAAAAAAGTAAAACAAGTAGCCTAACATGATGAAAGAAGGAATGCACTGGTTTACCTAAAACAAGTAGCCTAACATGTTGAAAGAAGGAATTCTGGTTTACCTAAAACAAGTAGCCTAACATGTTGAAAGAAGGAATGCACTGGTTTACCTAAAACAAGTAGCCTAACATGTTGAAAGAAGGAATGCATGGTTTACCTAAAACAAGTAGCCTAACATGTTGAAAGAAGGAATGCACTGGTTTACCTAAAACAAGTAGCCTAACATGTTGAAAGAAGGAATGCACTGGTTTACCTAAAACAAGTAGCCTAACATGTTGAAAAAAGGAATGCACTGGTTTACCTAAAACAAGGAGCCTAACATGTTGAAAGAAGGAATGTACTGGTTTACCTAAAACAAGTAGCCTAACATGTTGAAAGAAGGAATGCACTGGTTTACCTAAAACAAGTAGCCTAACATGTTGAAAGAAGGAATGCACTGGTTTACCTAAAACAAGTAGCCTAACATGTTGAAAGAAGGAATGCACTGGTTTACCTAAAACAAGTAGCCTAACATGTTGAAAGAAGGAATGCACTGGTTTACCTAAAACAAGTAGCCTAACATGTTGAAAAAAGGAATGCACTGGTTTACCTAAAACAAGTAGCCTAACATGTTGAAAGAAGGAATGCACTGGTTTACCTAAAACAAGTAGCCTAACAGGTTGAAAAAAGGAATGCACTGGTTTACCTAAAACAAGGAGCTTAACATGTTGAAAGAAGGAATGTACTGGTTTACCTAAAACAAGTAGCCTAACATGTTGAAAGAAGGAATGCACTGGTTTACCTAAAACAAGTAGCCTAACATGTTGAAAGAAGGAATGCACTGGTTTACCTAAAACAAGTAGCCTAACATGTTGAAAGAAGGAATGCACTGGTTTACCTAAAACAAGTAGCCTAACATGTTGAAAGAAGGAATGCACTGGTTTACCTAAAACAAGTAGTCTAACATGTTGAAAGAAGGAATGTACTGGTTTCCCTAAAACAAGTAGCCTAACGGGATCATGTATATGTTCCCCGGGTTCTATGTTCCCCGGGTTCTATATTCCCCGTTTTTCACTAACCTCTCCCAGCCCCCACGCCAAACCTAACCTCCCCCCATCCCTAAACCGAACCTCCCCCAGACCCTAACCCAAAACCTAACCTCTCCCACCCCCACACCTAAACCTAAGGTCGGCATTGCGGGTGGTCGGCATAGCGGGTGGACACCATTTGGGAAAAACGGGGAACATAGGACCCGGGGAACATAGGGATGACCCCAGCCTAACATGTTGAAAGAAGGAATGCACTGGTTTACCTAAAACAAGTAGCCAACATGTTGAAAGAAGGAATGCACTGGTTTACCTAAAACAAGTAGCCTAACATGTTGAAAGAAGGAATGCACTGGTTTACCTAAAACAAGTAGCCTAACATGTTGAAAGAAGGAATGCATGGTTTACCTAAAACAAGTAGCCTAACATGTTGAAAGAAGGAATGCACTGGTTTACCTAAAACAAGTAGCCTAACATGTTGAAAGAAGGAATGTACTGGTTTACCTAAAACAAGTAGCCTAACATGTTGAAAGAAGGAATGTACTGGTTTACCTAAAACAAGTAGCCTAACATGTTGAAAGAAGGAATGCACTGGTTTACCTAAAACAAGTAGCCTAACATGTTGAAAGAAGGAATGCACTGGTTTACCTAAAACAAGTAGCCTAACATGTTGAAACAAGGCCAGGTCGAAACCTGGCATATAGGCCGGTGTGCTCAGTAAAGTGCAGAACTCTGCCAAGGTGGATTGAGTCATTTGTGTTCAGTCAAAAATTTTGGCCCCTTGAAACCAGATTAGAGGACCATTTACATTAAGATTAGACAGTTTTTCAGTCTTAACCATCAATTTGCTGAGTGAGTGGCACTGCTCTTGCCCAGATGTAGCCATATAGGTAAAACACTAATATTTTCTGACTCACCTCCACCACCACCTGCTGATGTCTATATATTATTAAACCATCTCATTCTCTTTAACAGTCCAACATAAAATCTATCAAATAAAATTAAAGCAAGAGCTTGTCCTCAAATAAAATGAATATAGTGCAATTCAAAATAAAATAGTAGAATAAATTAAATTCAAGTCACTTTCAGGAGGAATACCAAAAACCGAGTCAACTGAGTTTAGCAGCAGTCCAACATAAAATCATCATCTTACAGTACAATGGTGTGCAATTTTCAGTAACAGTGCTCTTAATTTAGGAGAAAGACAAAATGCTCCATGTAAGATGGTCACACACTGGACTGTACACACATCATCCAGACACAAGACTGTTAGTAGCATCCACACCATCCACACCCAACATGGGTCCATGTGAAAGGAGGGGAATGCCCACTGGAATCGACTGGAATGAGGCACGCGACCTGTTTGGAAGAGTGTGCTGACGTCAAATGACGCTCTGCTGATGGGTAATGTGGCTAATATGTTAGCGGCTAACTGTTACTTGTCGTTACTTTACATGGCAGTAAAACGCCACCGAATGACCAAATTGATTTAACTTTTAACCATTCAGATTTCCACTTTCCATACGGACCGCCAGCATTGGTTAGTTTATAACGTGACTATATTTATAATGTTTATAACGTGCTCCAGCTTCCGGTTTATACAAGACTGTTAGTAGCATCCACACCATCCACACCCAACATGGGTCCATGTGAAAGGAGGGGAATGCCCACTGGAATCGACTGGAATGAGCACGCGACCTGTTTGGAAGAGTGTGCTGACGTCAAATGACGCTCTGCTGATGGGTAATGTGGCTAATATGTTAGCGGCTAACTGTTACTTGTCGTTACTTTACATGGCAGTAAAACGCCACCGAATGACCAAATTGATTTAACTTTTAACCATTCAGATTTCCACTTTCCATACGGACCGCCAGCATTGGTTAGTTCCTAACGTGACTATATTTATAATGTTTATAACGTGCTCCAGCTTCCGGTTTATACTATCAGTCTACAGCCAGGGGTTGGAGCTATTGCGCAACACCGCAAACCGGTCGGAGTACGTTATAAACGTTATGGTGACGCGAGAAAAGTAGTGTGGAGCTGCAGCGTCCTCCGTGTCCGTGCAGTACTACACAAATAAAAAGCTCAGCTGATGTAGATGCAGCCAATTGTGCTCTGGAACTTTTTGCCATTTTTGAGCCTGGTGACGCGAGAAAAGTAGTGTGGAGCTGCAGCGTCCTCCGTGTCCGTGCAGTACTACACAAATAAAAAGCTCAGCTGATGTAGATGCAGCCAATTGTGCTCTGGAACTTTTTGCCATTTTTCGCCATAAATGTTCGTAAAGTGGCACTTATTGAAACCTACTACCCTGCTTGTAGGCATCAAAAGTCATCAGAAATTAATTTAGTGATGAAATAAAACTTTAAATTGTAAAAAACTTTCCAGAGCTTATGGCGTCTTCTCTGCTGCGGTCTGCCTCTGCTTATGCCGAAATGCATGCTGGGAGTGTGGAAAGACATTTAGAACCTGAATCCGTGCTCAAATCTGGGCGACAGAGTCGAATGTAGGGGCCCTGCTGTGCATGCACACCGGCCTCAAAAAGGAATGCACTTGTTTACCTAAAACAAGTAGCCTAACATGTTGAAAGAAGGAATGCACTGATTTGGTTTCACTTGAAAATTCTTGAAACAAGTTGACTTGCATGTAGGCACAAGTGGAATGATCTCACACAATTGGCAGATTTTGGACTTGTTTGAAGTTAGATAACATTTTTAAGAATGAATCACCTCAAATGGCTTGTTTTCTTTTTCTTTTTTGCCATGCAACAGTTTCTTTCTGGGCAATTGAAAGCTTAAGTCAGGGTGAATGAGCGGTCAGGGCGTTTATGGAGCATTGTTCCTGTCTCTTTCTTCTCTTTTGTTTCTTTTCTTGCAGGATCTTTGCAGGAAGCTGCTGGTGAAAAGTTGTGCTCGCGTGCCACCATGGAGCCTCGCCTTCCCATCAAAGAGAGAGGAGTATAGAAGGAAAAGGCAAATCGCCCACTCATGGAGGCTCTCTTGTTGAGTCACTCGTACAGCAGTACAGTGCATGGGCCCCTGGGGCTATGTGTAAAAGATGTTTATTCTATGCCAAACTATTTCACCCAGCAGTCAAGTGCTCTCGGCCTCAACGCGCTGGTCCGCGGTTTGCCCAGACAAGCAGAGGTAGGCGAAGGCAGCATGTTTAGGCAGGGCGTAGTTTCACCCCGCTGACAGTAATGTTGGAGCGGCAAACAAAGAAGCACACCTTAATGTATTAATCACTCATAAGCCTCTGTCTGTCACATCAACATGTCTTTCTGTTGCTGTCAGCATGCCAGGCGAGAAAGTACTTTTGATTTGAAGCAGTGGTGAATTCCACTGGATGCAGCCATTTGTGTTGGCAATTGCTAGATTTTGAGAGAGCAATCATCAGATTAATAAGGAGACTGTGTAGAATTTTCAAAGTATACCTCCCATGCTCTTGGATCAGCTAAGCGCTCTTTAGGCTAGCTGTTGATGTTCAGGTCTATGGTCATTCCTCAAGACAATATGGAACTGGTAGATTTCCAAACTGTTGTCTCCACTCTATACTGTAGATGCAAACATGGCCAACTAATAAGCACTTTCCTCTGGTGGGCGATCACACCTACACTTAGTTTTCTTTGGTCTCTGAGACAAAGACATTGAATTTGTTGTGTTTTTCCCCCCCGTTTAGGTTCACGCGGCACAATTACAACTGGACTAAAAGTCACATGGACTCCCAAGCAGCTCGGATACTGAGCTTGTCTACTGGAGTTTTGGTGACCTGTCGTCCTGCCAGGTTGCAGATTTTGTGAGCGAGGGGAAGTCTAAACAAATGTGATTTGACTTCCTGTAACTTTAGCTATGATGGACGTGTCTGCACTGTTACTTCCTGTAACTTTAGCTATGATGGACGTGTCTGCACTGTTACTTCCTGTAACTAGCTATGATGGACGTGTCTGCACTGTTACTTCCTGTAACTTTAGCTATGATGGACGTGTCTGCACTGTTACTTCCTGTAACTTTAGCTATGATGGACGTGTCTGCACTGTTACTTCCTGTAACTTTAGCTATGATGGACGTGTCTGCACTGTTACTTCCTGTAACTTTAGCTATGATGGACGTGTCTGCACTGTTACTTCCTGTAACTTTAGCTATGATGGACGTGTCTGCACTGTTACTTCCTGTAACTTTAGCTATGATGGACGTGTCTGCACTGTTACTTCCTGTAACTTTAGCTATGATGGACGTGTCTGCACTGTTACTTCCTGTAACTTTAGCTATGATGGACGTGTCTGCACTGTTACTTCCTGTAACTTTAGCTATGATGGACGTGTCTGCACTGTTACTTCCTGTAACTTTAGCTATGATGGACGTGTCTGCACTGTTACTTCCTGTAACTTTAGCTATGATGGACGTGTCTGCACTGTTACTTCCTGTAACTTTAGCTATGATGGACGTGTCTGCACTGTTACTTCCTGTAACTTTAGCTATGATGGACGTGTCTGCACTGTTACTTCCTGTAACTTCAGCTATGATGGATGTGTCTGCACTGTTACTTCCTGTAACTTTAGCTATGATGGACGTGTCTGCACTGTTACTTCCTGTAACTTTAGCTATGATGGATGTGTCTGCACTGTTACTTCCTGTAACTTTAGCTATGATGGACGTGTCTGCACTGTTACTTCCTGTAACTTTAGCTATGATGGATGTGTCTGCACTGTTACTTCCTGTAACTTTAGCTATGATGGACGTGTCTGCACTGTTACTTCCTGTAACTTTAGCTATGATGGATGTGTCTGCACTGTTTACTGTCATTTACCTTCTGTTGTTCATCGTTCATAGAAGAACACGCGAGGGAATAGCAGAGTGAGAATCTGTCCAGACTTTATTTTGTTTTCCTAGGCTTTCCAAGCATGAGTAATTTCTGGCTATCAGCTGCCAACATCCGTCTCCTTATGCCCATAAAACTGTTAATGAACCGCAACACAGTTCTCTTATTAGCAACTAAAGGAGTAAACACTCCTTCAGATCAAATAAACCGCAACAAAAACACCTGCTGTGAACGCAACTCTCCAGGCAGCCATCAGGAGAGGAAATACTTCCAGTGTGCAGTTATGGTGAATTCTGGGTTTGTGTTGGCTATCCCCAGATTTGTCAAAGGAACCAAAGAAGGAAGAGTCATTACATCATACCAATGTTCTAATGCTCTACTTGGGGCCAGATTGACTTTGGTGCCAGTTCTACTGAAGCCTATAGGAGATGCATCCTGCATGATAAAGATGATAAAGAAATGCCTCTACCAAATGAAAGAACACACTTCAGAGAATATAGGCTACTGAATGATTTTTCCTAATACACATTCATTCCTTTTGGTCTCCATATAATCATGTTTGGATACTATTTGGAGACCAACAGCAAATCAGTCAGTAAGGAGCTGAGTAGTCTTTCATTTGTTAGAGGCATTTCTCCATCAAAGGTTATACGATGTTATGGTAGATATGTAGGGTTTTGTGTGCTTCATGCATCCCCCATAGGCTTCAAACTGCCACCAAAGTCTGGCCCCAAGCAGAGCATTAGAACATTGGTACTGCATGATCTAATGACTCTTCCTTCTTTTACAGGTTCCTTCGATTTTTAAGGGAAATCAAGACTTGAAATCATGAGTTGTTGCTCAGAATGCCACGTTGATTTCAACTATAGCCTACACTGCAGAAAAAACACACTTAAAAATGAGAATTAGTTTGTCATGGTTTTATGGCAAAAAGTGATTTGCGTTTTGAATTGGATTATCAGGGGAACGAGGGTCTGGTGGGGCGGGAGTCTGTGTGTAGCCCATTGGAGGGGTGCTTTTAAGTGTTCGGCTGTTCCGGGTCCTGGAGGGGGGTCTCCCCGGAGAAGGTGTGAGCTGGGCTGGGTAGGCAGGCGGGGTCGGTCGGTGCACAGGGTGGATAGAGGCACTGAGGCAGCGCTGTGCGCGGTCCCGCGGATCGAAATCAGTTTCTGGCAGCAAATCACTTTTTGGCACAACACCGGCCAGTAGGCTATACAGTAACCTCTCTCCCTGCAATTGCACCATGCAACAATAGCTTAGCCCGAGTGGACAATTCTGGTATTTGAAATAGGCTAGAATTAAAATCTCACACATCCCTATACCCTATTAACCCATTGATACCTGATGCAGCATTTGCGTGTATATCCCTCATTTGTGTGCGTATCCCTTTAAGACCGTGGTTCGCGGTCTTAAAGGGATACACACACAAATGCTGCATCAGGTATCAATGGGTTCAAGAAACGAATATTTTTTAAATGTGTATGTTATAGCCTATAATGAGCAAAATGACTAGGGGTGTCACGATACACTCAGTTCACGATACACGATATTGGGTTCACGATAACGATACGATACGATATATATATATATATTTTTGCGATCGATTTGTAAGTTGAGGGGGCATCCTCCACGCTAATTTGAGTAATTTCACCATTTTCATCCTCCATGTCTCAAAGCAAACAAACAAAGCAATGAAAAGGAGAGCGAGCATGCAATCAGATGCAGATCAGTGCCACCATGTTCAGCTTCTTTTTCTCGCGATATGAGATTTCATCTCAACGATACATATTGTCACGTTTTGATATCGCGATATATTGTCGGACGATATATTGTGACATCCCTAGAAACGACTAATTAATATTAATTACAAAAGCATCCATTTTCGTTAAGAATCCGAACTGGTTCATCCTCCAATTCTCTCCCTCTCTCTTCCCTCTCTCGTTCTCTCCCCCTCTCTCTCTTTCTGACTCTCTCCCTCTCTCTTTTCTGTCTCTCTCTCTCACTCTGTCACTCTGCTTGCACTCAGCAAGAAAGAAGCTGCTGTCACAGACGTGATGGCGGTGACGCTGTGGCTTTTAAAGGGGAGTGATCTCACAATTGTGAATACTGCTTTGGGCATAAACATGCCTATATGAGGTTTGCGCCGAGATGACGCAAAGTACAGCGGGCCAACACGCCCACAATTAGGGCTTTGTGCGGCGTTATTCCAGCGCAAAACGGGCACTAATGCAAAATGACCGCTGTTGCGAATATACGGCCCTTAGAGTACCAATCAAATATCTTCGCCCAGTATTCGTGCAGGGAAGGGCAAAACCAGAAAGCATGGGACAGTTCAAGTTCAAGTTCAAGTTTGTATGTCCCAGAAGGGCACTTTGAGTTGCATAAAAACATAGAAAACAGGAATAACATCAACAACATCCTGGATAAAAACATAAAGTGCAGACAAAGTTAAACACAAAGTACAAAGTAGCAGTTTAAAGTGTCAGTGATCAGTGCAAAGTGCAAGGCTATAGGCCAAAGTGGTCGTTTTGTCACTCAGCAATACACAAATTACAAGAAATAAAATAAAAAGCTACAACAGTACAACAACAGTGTGCCCTCTAACACCTGGCACCTATCACATAACGGTGCAACCTAGACTTGGAATAATGTAGACGGTGAGTGACTTTAAATTGGATCAGCTGGTGTCTAACCGAACAAAGCTGGACCACAGACAGACTCCTGTCTAGTGTTAATTTCGTCGACGAAAACTATGACGAAAAATGTTAGTCGACTACCTTTTTCCCCAAGACTAAGACGAGACTAAAATGTTCAGACTTTTAGTTTCATTGACTAAGAGGAGACTAAAATACTCAAACTTTTAGTCGACTAAAACTTGACTAAACAAAAAGACGATGAGGTTGACTAAATATGATAAAAACTAACAAGGACATTTGGACTAAGACTACGACTAAATTTAAAAATAGACGACAAAATTAACACTAATTATAGACTGTTTCCCCCCCTCAATGCAGCAGTTCAGGTTCCTGTGCTGCAGCATCATAGATCTAGCTGACATTTAGCTGTCTTAAAAACATTTGCAGTAGTTACAACAGAACCCGCCCAGTCTTAGCTACGGGTCTTATCTATATGTGTATGAGGCATTGTGTTCCCAAAATGTACAGCGACTTGCTTGTCTACGTTATATCCAGAGAAGTCTGAGTGCTTTCCACACAGCACAGCCAGCCTCCCTTCATTCTCCCCTCAGCTGCGGGCTGAGCAGGGACTGTAAATACGGTACACTTGTCGTTGCTACCGCCGTATGCCATCACTGGCCCGGGCGGACAGGGTCAGCATTAGGTTCTTTCCCTGGGAAAGAGTTGCCAACACTGCTTCGAAATACCATTACTAGTGCAAGCGCAGCAGCAGATTCAACAGTTTTCATTGACTAAAACTAGACTAAAATGTGAACAGTTTTCGTTGACTAAAACTAGACTAAAATACTTATGGTTTTATTTGACTAAGCTGAGACTAAAATGGTCAAACTTTTAGTCAACTACAACTTGACTAAATAAAAACAGGATAAGGTTGACTAAATATGACAAAGACTAACAAGGACATTTAACACGGGACTAAGACTAAGACTAAATTAAAAAATAGCCGACAAAATTAACACTACGTCCTGTCCCATAAAATTTCAGACAAATCAATACCAAGTTCCTCCTGCCACGCCTCTCTAATCCTCTCAGTGGGGGCCCTATGACTGCTGCAGTTGTTGACGATCCCATCCAGGATCACTCACAAGGCAATTATGAACTGTAATGTGCAGATGTGGATCCAGATAGAGATCAGCACACAACGCTGCTTCCAGCCTACAAATCCAAACATGGACGACTAAAGTTTATCTTTACATCGAGCTGTTTTTCTATTTTCATGCCAGAGGATCAATGCTGAATAAAGTGGACTTGGTTTGTCTTGGCAATCACAGAGTCATCATTAGATCAAGACAGAGAATTAATGTAGAACTACAGACACATATCTCCCACGCTCTGGATCATCTCTACCTACTTAAGGTGTTGATGTTCTGGTCTGAGAATGTGCCTCCAGACAATAGGCTCTCTGGATATGGAGAGCCAACTGGAGACACCAAACTCCTGTCTCCTGTCTACAGATTCAAACATGGCCGACTACGCTTTTGTCTCTTAGACGGTTGACGTCATTAAGTGATAATGATGATGAATTCGTTTGGAAAGTTTGTGTTGACTATACCACCAGGGCTGGTGACTGAATATCTGTAGAAACAAAAAAAGAAGGTGGTTCCCAAGGTGTGTTTTGGTTGTTGGCATAATTAGTACATAGGGAGAGGCAGAGATTTGCCAGAGCAATCTTTGGCTTATTGTGGCAAATTAATCTATAAAAGAAAGACAAAAAACCTCCCATCAACTTATAATAACTTCATAACTCTAAACTAACAGCCAAACAACCAATATGATTCCTCGAAGGGAACTTGTGCGAATATTCAGAGCTAAGGTTTAAGCATCAAACTTTTACTTTGTTTCCTTAATTAATTAATTAATTGTAACTAAAAAAAGGTATAACAGTATCAGCACATAAGAAGCACATACTGTTCACTATATAAACGTAAGGGAGTGATGTTTTGGAATAAGTGAGTAATTGACTGACTGTCCCTTGCGGCTGTACACTGTGGGAGAATACAGTAAAGAGCCTGATCATCTCTGCATGATTCACCTGTTGACGTCAGTTTTGCACCTTTCTGAAGTGGCAGATTTAGAGAGACACTGGAAGTAATCTCAGCCTTGTTTCCAGGTTTCCCCCTAGGTTTTCTTAAGAGGAGTGCGGACAGTAGGATGTTTGAAATTAAATTTCCCTCTTAAATCGTTAATGTCCCTCTCTGTCCATGAACTTTTTTTTTTTATGTTGCCTGGAAGTATATTATTTCTAGCTTTAAACATAATTTGAGTGCTTCTAAATTTCACTAAATCCAAAAATGTCAAACTGTGCATACACCTTTTGTAGGGTGCTTTTATAGGTATTCCCCCAAATTTGAGGTCAGATATACGTGCATACTGTAAATACAGAGTGTGCATTGCTTTCTGATTCAGGATGTCTAGTTTTACCCAATATGCCAATGCTACTGTGTTGTCTGCTGTCATTTCAGTGTGAATGCTGCGACCCTCCTCCACCCCATTCACCTCCAGTCCATCACTTCGAATGCCAGGTCTGACGGCTTCATTATCATGATGATGTCATGATGACATCATGATGGAGTCTAATCGCCAAAGACTTAGTACATTTCCTATTATTGTGCACATGTAAATAAATTATTCTTCACTAAAGAATGAGTCTCTCCTCATTGAAATGGTCTCATCTAAATGTGTATGAGGGGGCATTCTATTCACAAAATATAGCCTACAGCTACTTGCTTATCTAATCCAGAGATGTCTGATGATCACAGCCCTTCCTACACACGTGTAACCCCCTCCCGCCGCTGAGAGCAGGGACTGGATAGGATCCGCCAAAACTGGCCCGGGTGGGTGGAGCACTTTTTTTCTTAAAAATTAACAATCAATGCCACAATGTTTGTGGCATTGATTTTGTATCCAATTTGTTAATTCCCTTCACTTTCTGTATTATAATAGGAAATGTGTGTCTTATTGCATGTCCATCTGATAAACGAAGCATGTTGCACATTTCATCAGACGCTTACATCTGATGCTCACATGGGTCTCATCTAGTCAGTGTGTATGAGTCAGGCAGGACGCGCAATACAACAGTTCCTGAACTCATCATCACTAACACGTGCGGACACACACACACACACACACATACTGTACATGCACGCACGCGCACGCGCATACACACACACACACACACACAAATAGCAGCTGCTGTGGACCTCAAGCCCAACCACTGTCTTAACGGCATGAATAATCAGGCATGGTATGACTTCAACACCCACACACACACACACACACACACACACACACACACACACACAGCTTTAACTGAACTGTACATTGTATCTTTTTATGAGACTGCTATTGATGACATTGTGCTTTGATGTGAGTATCGTTTTCTAACTGTATTGCATTTCTCAAAGCTTGACACATACAAATAGAGTATACTGCAGGAAGGAATAGAATGAGTCCTAAGACCTGCCTGAGACAAGGATGTTTCGTTACTTCCGGTTCCCTCGTGTAAAAGTGAATGGGATTTTTGTATGGGGATTTTGGTTAGATGCCTGAAATAAGGTTTGTGGTTAACAAAAGATTATGAAATGGTGATAATCTTCACAAATAATTACTTTTATGATTTTTGAAGGCTAAAGGCGATTTAAAAAAAATCTTGATTTTCAGAAAATGCTTCAAACACTGATTCGCTTAACCTGTTTCCACTGCATTAGTCGCATTTACCTTTTATCGATACACCAACTTTTCCACCATATTTTGACCCCGCGCCCCTCTTCCCCACCCCCGCGTTTCCGCTCAGATCTTTTGCGCAAATTAAAAATTTGCATGAAAACAGGTGGATGGAAACCCTGCCCACTGATCCCCCCCGCCATATTATGGCCATTTTGCGCCTTTAAAACTGAACTTTACACACACACACACACACACACACACACACACACACACACACACACACACAAAGGGATTGCCATATAGGCTAAATGTGCTGGTTCAGCTGTTGCAGGTGGAATGTAAGCGGAGCTGGGAACTTGGCTCAGACACCTCGGGGGTCGGAGGTCGACACATTAAATGATGTAAAAAGAAGAGGAACGATGACACGCGATGCACTCAGCCTCTGTCTGTTAGTGGAGGTATGCAGCCACCACACTGCTTGTAATGTTTTCACTCCACGCGCCGCGCTGCCAGAGCTGGTAGCCATTTCCTGTCTGACAGGAATCACACGTGGAACAATAAAAGAATAGAGAGCCAAAGTCACGCCCACTTCCTTCCATACGCACCAAGAGATTTCATCCGCCATTCCTTTTTCCATCTACATTTCGTAAAATGCTTTTAAAAATAGTTTTACTTCATCAAAACAAACGATCCAGCTATATTTGGAATAACGAGAGACCAGAGAACATTTCACTTGGATCAAAACTGGGGGGAAAAAATACTTTTTTTGTTTGTTTGTTTTGGTCCGAGTGAAATGTTCTAGTCTGTGATTCCAAATATAGCTGGATCGCTCCTGCCATTATAGTTAGGATGTGCAAATGATGAGTGCTACTGAAACATTTACCAACCAATTTTTTTTTTATCTTTCTTTTATCTAGTGAGTGATGAAGTTCAAGTAACATTGTTCTTCTGTAAATGGATACACAGTATAGTGCTTTGAAATGAAGCCCTCCATTTTTCCTCCTGAGTGGATCCAGACTTCTTTTGTTGTGAGGATGAGACAACCTGTCTGTCCCAATCACAACCTGTATGTCCTCCCAATCACAACCTGTATGTCCTCCCAATCACAACCTGTCTGTCCCAATCACAACCTGTCTGTCTGTCCCAATCACAACCTGTCTGTCCCAATCACAACCAGTCTGTCCCAATCACAACCAGGTGTGTGTGTGTGTGTGTGTGTGTGTGTGTGTGTGTGTGTGTGTGTGTTGTACAGTTCAGTTTTAAAGGGACAAAACGGCCATAATATGGCAGGAGGGATGAAGCCTTTTTTGTTTGTGTGTGTGTGTGTGTGTGTGTGTGTGTGTGTGTGTGTGTGTGTGTGTGTGTGTGTCGGGGTGTTTCAGTGTGGCCTGTGCGGGCGTCTGCCACATGGGTTGCCAAATCTAAATACATGGTCTGGTGAAAGGGGTAATAAGTAGACAAACATGAAATCACACAAATCGAGTTGCAAGGCGCATCGTTGCTCCAATCACCTCCAGAATTTGCCAAAACCCTTTTCAGGGGTTTGGCATGAATTTGGTGGAAAGAAAGAAAGAAAGAAAGAAAGAAAGAAAGAAAGAAAGAAAGAAAGAAAGAAAGAAAGAAAAAAGGGCTCAAGTGATGTCATCAGTAAGTTGCGAGGCACGGTGATAATTATGACATGACTATAGTGGTGACCTGGCCACCACGCCGAGACGTGTAGAACTGTATGACATCATTGGTGATTTATGACCTCATCAGTGATGTCATAGCAGAATGAGCTGTGATTGGTCTACGTAAACATTGATAGCGTGATCTGTGATGGGTCAATGTAAAATATTGCTGTTGCGATATCATAGCAGCATGAGGTGTGATTGGACTATGTAAAATATTGCTCTAGCGCTCTTCAATCCTGAAGCCAAGCTCAAGAAATTCGCTCGAGCCAGAGAAACTCTGGTTGAGCGCACTTCAATAATGAGAGACTAGTAAGAAGGTTTAAATAAACAAATTAGATTTGGCGTATGACTCCATGATATGATGACGTTGGTCCACAAACGTTGCTACATAACCTTCGTTATTTCGAATCCCACATAGGTTACGCCAAACCCCACATAGGTTACGCTAAAACCACCACCGCAAAGCGTCCTACCTGTAGTTATCCAGTCGGCAGGAAAGTATCGCGGGACTTCACGAGACTTGGTGACCGAGATCACGTTTGAGGTAATTTGATCCCTGTGCGACTCCAGGAAATGGCCTGGGGCTAAATATCACTCTGGTGGATGTTGAGGGATCACATTATGACGATATTTGGGGAAAACGGGAATAAAAATAGCTATTTAGATGCAGGAAAGACAGGCTCACACTTGGCCCCAAATCAGCTCCATTTTACAACTGACTTGGACGCTATTGATCTCAAAACAACGCTAGGACGGCCAGAAACGCCGCGGACATCGCTGGGTGAGTGGTCTAATCATAATTAATGCCAGGAGATGGGTCCAGGTTAAAAAAAAACGAAATTCTCCTTTAAGACATCACGAAATAAACTAGAATTTAGTGTGCGAAGCGAAGCGCGCAAATTTCTAGTAAACATAATTCTGCATGGTCAGACTTTGGTCTCATTCAACTTCTATTTATCACATCGTATCCTTGTCGTATCAAATCGTGTATCTCCTATCGTGTATTGAATCATATATCGTCCCATTCGCAGTATCGGTCAATCAGATCTCATCTCCTGCAGGCTGCTGAACTTGCACAAGTACAAGAAGCATCTGGGACTGGAGCTGTGTCCATCTCCTAGCAGACTTTTCTTAAAAGCAGCAATCTTTCGACCTGAAGAAAATCTCTGCGCTTTGAAGCTCGGGCCAACGCACCAACCTGCCTGCACCAGCCAGGCCAAGCAGGGAAGGGACCGGGATGTTCAGATTCCACATGCTGTTTCCATGTTTGAGCAGTAAGTTGTGATTTATGTCACATGGATCCATTTACGAGCCGCATTAAAATTCCATTGCCGTTAGAAGACGCATCAAGGTTATTTATGTCTAGAAAACTGCACTGAAGCACACTGAAACCAGCATGGTTGCCATCTCACATTCCAGTTTTTTATTCCACAGTTTATACCTGGGGATATAAATGTGTCAATTTGAGAATAAAATTACATACAATAAACAATGTATTTTATGTATTTAAAATACACAAATGCAAGCTCTGAATCTATTTCGTTACAAATTACATGTTTTTTTTCTGTCCAGCAAAATACAAATGACAAAATATTCAAAAGCAATTAAAATACACATTTTACATTTAGTTAAAACACTGCCCATCTACATTATTGGGTTTTATTACATTAATTGGAAGGGTAAATAATATAATCATCAAAATCAATACTTATTCATCCCTTTTTAAACACAGCATCTCAGTTGTGAATGGATGTCAGATGCGCATTGACTTTTATTATGAGTCATGATCAGTGATTACCTTTCTGAAAACGGAAAATGTAAATGTTCCTGCTAGTGTTAATGTGTCGACGCCTGCATGGAATAATTGTCACGTTAACAGGAAAAAGTTACTACAGTATGTTAACTCATTGAGTGCCAGCCACTTTTGGAGAACGGACGCTCCCTGTGCCAGAGTTTCAGAGCTTTTTTCAGTGATTTCTCGAGGCCCACAGAATATTGTGTGTTATTACTATGTAAACAATGAACACGCAAAAAGAACGATGAGACTCTTTTCTATCATCAGCAAAAACAGGTTTATTGATATCATTTTCCGTTCTTTAGTTATCAGCCGGAGAAGATAGCTTGATTTAACAAAAAATAGCCTTTTTTTTCTAGAAGCTGAGATATTGGCCCTTTTGTGAAATTAAACATTTCAAACACATCACTGACTCTGAAGCTAATGTCCTGCTGCCTGGGTCTGTCTAGGTGTTGTGTGTTGTGTGCTGCTCTGCGTGCCCCCCCCTCCCACTCCTCAACTGCACACTCCTCCTTATGGGAGGTGGCTCTCTGCTGAGTTTGCTCTGCACTGGTAAGGGTGCGCGACCGTCTATGTGCGCGACATCCAGCTTTTTTACAGCTTCCGCGTGTGTTTGTCACCGGCTCCTATGCTTCCAGTTGAGAATAATAACAAATCCACGGCTGATCATGCGAATTGGCTGTTGCAGCGGACATGGAGGAGCTCAATTGTGGGAGCAGATTGGCTTCTGCTGCTGTAGGCACATCTAACGTTAAAACGCTTCATGCATATCGATGCATACGGATGCGATGCGATTTCCGTTTCCCCAAAGACTTATTCTCTGTTTTTCTCTGCCTTTCTGTTAACCTGGAGAGCACTGTCGCCACCTAAGGGTTCTGTAAAATAGGTTATAGACCTCCAATAGCTATAATAGTTGTACAGGAGATGCGGAAGGCTTTGATCAACGTCCCACCGTCAAAAAACGCATTGGACGTCGAAAGACGTGCGTGGCACTCTACGTCACTATTTAATTGGACGTCGAAAGACGTCCATGGCACTCAATGAGTTAATAGCAGGTAACATTATGCGTCGGTGCATGCGTGCATGTGTGTGTTTGCAGGGTTGGGAGTAGCCTACATGTATTCAAAATACAGCATTTAAAATACAAAATATGAGTAGCTGTATTCCATTACAGTTACAGTTTGAATTGGTGTTATTCTGAATACAGTTACAGTTTAAATTGGTGTTATTCTGAAGAGTTACTTTCTTTAGAAACTAGAATACTTGAAGGAAATACTTTTGTTTGTTTTAGTTTTATTTGCTCTAAAATTCATATGAAGGACATATGAAGCATCTATATATATATATATATATATATATATATATATATATATATTGTAGCGGTTCAGGTAATCCAGGTATTACCTGTAATGTGATGTGCAATAGAAGTGTCTAGATTGCAGCTAGGAACTAATGTGTGTGGGTGTGTTCCTAGGGGGAAGGGGGTATATAGGACCAGCGGCCGCGGGCCGGATGTCAGTCAAGCTATGCGAGTGAGCGAGACCGGTTGTTGTGTGTAGAGCTAGCTGAGAAGCTAGCTGCTAGGAGCTGAATGAGCCTGTGAATAAAGAACCTGTACCAACTACAACTCTCCGTTCCTTGGCGTATTAGCGATACGCTACATTGGTGTCAGCAAGTGAAGCGGTAGCGCCTCTGATTCGGTCGAGAGGGGAGAGAGTGAGGAGGAACGGCGGAGGAAAAGTTGGAGATCAGACGGCTCGAGAGACCTAGCGGTAGCAAGCTAGCTGTGTGAGCTAGCTGCTAGGGGCGCCACGTATGATGGTGCGCGAGGAAGAATGGCCATCGGTGAAGGGGAGAAAAGAGGAGCTGACGACGGAGATCAGCTCGATGCTGGCGGGCATGGAAGCCCGTGTGTTGAAAGAAGTCAGACGGCTGGTGGAAGAGACTCCTGCCTGGGCAGTAGAGGTGATGCGGGCGCTGCGGGAAGTCATGCAGCGGGTGGATTTGATGAGCGCGGAGATAATGCAGTGTGGAGAACGGCCGGAGGAGCCACAAAATAGACTGTGTTGGACCTGTGGAGAACCGGGCCACGTGGCGAGGTGGTGCCGAGGCGGTCCCGGGAGACGGACCGGGTATGCGGGACAACGACATGGACAGCAGGGAGCCTGCTGGGCATGCGGAGCGATCGGACATCTAGCTAGAGAGTGTCGAGAAGCTGTCGGGGACTGGAAGACAGCGAGAGAGGAGAGACGTGCAGGCGGCGGACAGGTGAGGCTTTGTTGGACTTGCCAGTCGCCTGAACATTTAGCCAGAGACTGCACTAAGGGTGTGGGCGCTGGAAGAGACACACAGCCGGGGGAGCAGCCGGAGCAACAGGCAGAGGAGCAGCGGAGTAGCGGAGCAGTGGAGCAGCCTGAGCTACAAGCAGCAGAGCAACGGGGCAGTACAGAGCCGATTGTTCTGGGCAGGAGAGTGACGGTTGAGCCG
>NC_139625.1:70426752-70526752 GCF_964638095.1 Poromitra crassiceps
CCAATTTAGAGGAATATCTCATTTTAACTCAGAGTTCCCCAAACTTTTGAGTAGCCAGTCAGATTGAAAAAGTAGTCGGATCATGTTCGCGGCATTTGTTCCAGTGGTCCTTTTCCCAATTAATAAACAAACCTCAAATATGTATCGATGAGTGTGACAATTGAAATAATACCGAACAAATATTGTCATGCCATAACCCAGGAACTTTGATGATAGAGAGGACCACAGAAAAATTTCCTTGCCACCAGAGGGCCAGATTTTGCTGAGGGTTGGGGGCCGAACGGCGCTGGTGCGGAAAAATTTGGGGCATTTGAAGCCAGGTTTAGAGGAATAACTCATTTTAAATGAACAGTTGTGATGTCATTATTTAGTCTTAAACACCAATATTTGATCCTTTTCTCACTCACTCCTATGTCACCACTTGCTCTCCCTGCAAGGCTTGAAATTAGCTTTTTTCGCCACCTGCCAATATGGCTGCTAGAAGTTACCAGCCAATTAGAATGTCCACTAGCCAAAATGTTTTTCTTGAAATAAACCAGAATATGAGTGGGTTAATTTAAGCATAAGTATCAGTAAGTGGCCCCGGATTCTCAAAGCCTGTGTTGAGGGTCACACAAACAAAAATGCACTCTTGAAGCTAAATAAATCCAAAACCAACAAGTTAATTATTTAAATGTTTTACTTTTACTTTAACTTTAATGTAGAAGAACAGTAATTTCTTACACATGAGATTACTTTTAGCCTTTTAGTCATAAAGATTATTGAAAGATATTCCATATTCCAGACTGAAATGTTATCACAGAAGTAGAGTATTAGCCAGAATGACATGAACATTTGGACACTTATTCAGCGGGTATCTTGTATGTTGCGTTCAGGTGCACTGTAAAAGCCCCTGTCAGTCAAGGGCCCTTGGAATTGTCCACACTTTCCTCCGTGATACTACGGCCCTTCCTGTCTGACAACATGTAATTAATCAATCAATTAATTAATTAATTGATTAATTGACAAATTAATACATTTCAGCGTTATGAACTTTGAAGGCATCTTTGCCCCAACCCCCCATTTTTGACACTGCCTGTAGTGGTTCTCAACGTGGGGTCTGGGGACCACCATGGGGTCCTTGATGGGGTCAAGGTCTCCAGCAAATTGATGAATTGTTGAACTTCACCATTATTTCATCGACACAATTAGAGAATGCAGAAGAATTATTGTTTTGACCATAGTTTCACGGTTATCTCTATACCTGCAATAGAGACAACCATATCTACTGTCAACAATTCTCAGATTTGCATCCGAGAGACAACATGTCATGAAATAAGGGTCCGTGGCTCTAAGTGGACTAAATTAGGGGTCCTTGATATGAAAAGGGTAGTCCCTTATCATATCCCTTATCCATTCTTCTACTTGAGTGTGTGCGCACGTGCATGCGCATGCACGCACCTGTGTAATTTGGCCTACAGTACTACTCTCAAAGGCAGGAGGCAAGATTAGGGAATAACTGAAACAGACAATCATGTTGATCATACAGGCCTTCTTCATCTGGGAACAACTTAAACAGACAAACATGTTGATCATAAGGCCTTCTTCAGATCAGGGAACAACTTAAACATGTTGATCATAAGGCCTTATTCATCTGGGAACAAGTTGAACAGACAAACATGTTGATCATACAGGCCTTCAGATCAGGGAACAACTTCAACAGACAAACATGTTGATCATAAGGCCTTCTTCAGATCAGGGAACAACTTCAACAGACAAACATGTTGATCATAAGGCCTTCTTCAGATCAGGGAACAACTTCAACAGACAAACATGTTGATCATACAGGTCTTATTCAGATCAGGGAACAACTTCAACATACAAACATGCTGATCATACAGGCCTTCTTCAGATCAGGGAACAACTTCAACAGACACACATGTTGATCATAAGGCCTTCTTCAGATCAGGGAACAACTTCAACAGACAAACATGTTGATTGTACAGGCCTTCTTCAGATCAGGGAACAACTTCAACAGACAAACATACTGATCATACAGGCCTTCTTCAGATCAGGGAGCAACTTCAACAGACAAACATGTTGATCATACAGGCCTTCAGATCAGGGAACAACTTCAACAGACAAACATGTTGATCATACAGGCCTTCTTCAGATCAGGGAACAACTTCAACAGACAAACATGTTGATCATACAGGCCTTCTTCAGATCAGGGAACAACTTCAACAGACAAACATGCTGATCATACAGGTCTTCTTCAGATCAGTGAACAACTTCAACAGACAAACATGTTGATCATACAGGCCTTCTTCAGATCAGGGAACAACTTCAACAGACACACATGTTGATCATACAGGCCTTCTTCAGATCAAGGAACAACTTCAACAGACAAACATGTTGATCATACAGGCCTTCAGATCAGGGAACAACGTCAACAGACAAACATGTTGATCATACAGGCCTTCTTCAGATCAGGGAACAACTTCAACAGACAAACATGTTGATCATACATGCCTTCTTCAGATCAGGGAACAACTTCAACAGACAAACATGTTGATCATACAGGCCTTCAGATCAGGGAACAACTTCAACAGACAAACATGTTGATCATACAGGCCTTCTTCAGATCAGGGAACAACTTCAACAGACAAACATGTTGATCATAAGGCCTTCTTCAGATCAGGGAACAACTTCAACAGACAAACATGTTGATCATACAGGCCTTCTTCAGATCAGGGAACAACTTCAACAGACAAACATGTTGATCGTACAGGCCTTCTTCAGATCAGGGAACAACTTCAACAGACAAACATGTTGATCATACAGGCCTTCTTCAGATCAGGGAACAACTTCAACAGACAAACATGTTGATCGTACAGGCCTTCTTCAGATCAGGGAACAACTTCAACAGACAAACATGTTGATCATACAGGCCTTCAGATCAGGGAACAACTTCAACAGACAAACATGTTGATCATACAGGCCTTCTTCAGATCAGGGAACAACTTCAACAGACAAACATGTTGATCATAAGGCCTTCTTCACATCAGGGAACAACTTCAACAGACAAACATGTTGATCATAAGGCTTTCTTCAGATCAGGGAACAACTTCAACAGACAAACATGTTGATCATACAGGCCTTCTTCAGATCAGGGAACAACTTCAACAGACAAACATGTTGATCATAAGGCCTTCTTCAGATCAGGGAACAACTTCAACAGACAAACATGTTGATCATACAGGTCTTCTTCAGATCAGGGAACAACTTCAACAGACAAACATGTTGATCATACAGGTCTTCTTCAGATCAGGGAACAACTTCAACAGACAAACATGTTGATCATACAGGTCTTCTTCAGATCAGGGAACAACTTCAACAGACAAACATGTTGATCATAAGGCCTTCTTCATCTGGGCAAAATCATCGTGCCGATCATGTGACTCGATCATGTGACTCTGCTCTGCTTGTGTGTGTGGGTATGAATATATAAGGTATGAATATAGAAATGAAATTACACAGACGTATGAATATAGTCTGCAGTTTGGCTGCACTACCTCCACCCACACTATCCATCCATGTTCTAACTTCTGTCTGGCTGCACTACCTCCACCCACACTATCCATCCATGTTCTAACTTCTGTCTGGCTGCACTACCTCCACCCACAACATCCATCCATGTTCTAACTTCTGTCTGGCTGCACTACCTCCACCCACAACATCCAGCCATGTTCTAACTTCTGTCTGGCTGCACTACCTCCACCCACAACATCCAGCCATGTTCTAACTTCTGTCTGGCTGCACTACCTCCACCCACAACATCTAGCCATGTTCTAACTTCTGTCATCTGAAATTTGGAGGCGTATGTCCCTGCTGTTACTGTAGGTAAAAACCTTTTTTGGATTGAGGAGCATCCAGTCATAGAGTTTCATAAGCCCAAGGGTCACAAATTCCTTCAATTCAAGCAGAACATGCAAATTTCTCTCTACCTTACGAACTCTCTGTTCCTTTCCCTCATTTCTCTCTCCCTCCCTCTCTCTCTCCTCTCTCTATCTCTCTCCCTCTCTCTGCACCAAAAGAGAGGCAGATCTGAACATGTTTGTTATAAAATGCCAATTCAGCATCTCCAAAAATGTGGGGGTGGCGATGGAAGAATGTAATGATCAGATGATGAGTTTGATTTATCACTCCCATGCGTACAGTAAGTGCTGCCTTTGATCATACCTAATGGCACTGTGGCTAATGCGGCGTAGCTGTGATGGACGGGTAACTAGTGCAAGCGGCATGTGGGCAGAGACAGACAGCCTTGCAAAGGAGACAGATTGAGTGTTACAGAGGTAACGCTATTTGGTGATTTGGCAATTTCTGGATGCCGATGGAAGGATGGAGTCTGATGAAAGAGAGAGAGAAAGAGAGAGGGAGGAGAGAGGGAGGGGAGAGAGAGAGAGAGAGAGAGAGAGAGAGAGAGAGAAAGAAAGCCATTGACAGGTCGTATAAAGTGGTATGAGCAAAATGTGCGCAAGGAGGTGAGGGCAGAAACACACAGGCAAGGGCAGAAAATATTAAGTATAACGTGTGAGAAAAATGTGCCCAAGGAAATATGGAGAAATTACTAGGCAAGCTAATGGCAGAGATATATACAGTCCAGGACATCACAGAAGTTCAGGGAGGATGGTACTGTATGTGAAGGTAAAGCATATCCAGGGGTGTAGTGGTAAATACAGATATACAGAGGTGGCTAAAACTATCCAAGCAAGGGGAGTTTACCCACCTTGTTTCACCGCATTGATTTATTCAGTTGATCTGAAAATAGGTGAGTAAACTCTGCCTCATTTCAAATTCATTCATTGCAAATGACTTGCAGTTACCCTCCACTACACCCCTGAGTATACAATATCCCCATAGTCTCTTATCCATTAGGGTTATCACAGTCCATGTCCATATGATATTAAACCATCTGTAAAACTAGCAAGGACATTTATTTTCTTGTATAATTTTGTTTTTATTCAGTTGTTTGATATGTTAGATGTTATTCCTCAAGTCCTAATGTGCTGCATTAAATACAACCATTGGATCAGTTATGCTGATCATCCTCAGTGCTAAATGTTGTTTCTGGAGTATAAGGCTTTTCCTGCAAAGATCTACTGAAACTGAAACCGTTGCAACGTTTGTGTCATTTGTATTTGTAATATCGGTGCCGGTATTGGCCTTGAAAAGCCCATTTTGATCAAACCTGTTATCTAGTTCTGTAGTTCTGTCCTGGCATTGAGCGTTTGTACCTATGAGAGATTTATTTTTATCAGTCAGAGTCTGAGTGTTCCTGCCTAAAGCTCTGTTTGCCTTCAAGTTACTTTAAAACCAAGGGGGCATTGAAAATGGGTTCTTAAACTATGATTTGTGGGACATCTTAGAGCATATAACATGTGTTTGGGCGTGTGAGGCTTGCTTCAGGAGAGATACAGCTGATCAAGATGAGTGACAGGTGCTGGGGCGGGGGAGTGACGGAGGAGGGCGGGGCTAACAGCAGGCTACACTTCACTGCCTAAAGGTGAAAAGTTGCATATTATATCTTTAAGAAGGCAACAAAGTAAAAGATACAAAGAGACAAAAACAACAGAAATACATTCAAGATTCAAGATTCAAGATTTATTAAGTGTCCCAAAAGGGCAATTTGGGTTACAAAAAGCGTAATACAAAGTACATACATAAAAACAAATAAGACAAATAAAAACATTATAAGAACAGTCTAGAGCAGCAGTTTAAAGTGCAACACAACGGTTAAAGTGCAAATATGACAACTGACAATATGACAATCCAACCACAGGATGAGTGTGTGTGTGTGTGTGTGTGTGTGTGTGTGTGTGTGTGTGTGTGTTTGTGTGTGTGTGTGTGTGTGTGTGTGTGTAAGGCCGCCCTGCAGGCCACTCTCATGGTTGACGTGCTCACCCATAATGAAAGTTGATTTGGGACTTAATCACGCATTACGCCTTATTGTTGCACCTCCGGCCAACTGATGACACAGTGCACAGCCGATCCGGTGACCGCACTGCCCGCCCCCCCCCCCCCACACACACACACACACACAGTGCATAGCCGATCCGGTGACCACACTGCCCCCCCCCCCCCCCCCCCCCCCCCCCCCCACACACACACACACACAGACACACCTCCGAGCGGCATGATGTAAGGCCAGACTCGCCCTGTGTCGGAGTGTGTGTGTGTGTGTGTGTGAGAGTATGCGTGTGTTTGTGTGAGTATGCGTGTGTGTGTGTGTGTGTGTGTGTGTGTGTGTGTGTGTGTGTGTGTGTGTGACTGAGTGAGGCAGTGTGAGTGAGTGTGTGGGAGACATCCAGGGTGAGAGAGGGGGGAGTGAGGTCAGAAAGTCAATGGGCCCTATTCTCCCACAGGCCTTCGGCGCTAAAACGGGCCTTAAACGCAAAAAAACGTGCCTTGCGCCTGTTTTGGGACGATATCAATATGGCTTTACGCTGCCAAATGCGCTTTAGGCCGAATGGGCGTGGCGCAGTCCCAGAATGGGCCAAAGTGGGCGTGTCGGCCTTAAATCTCGGCGTACTGCTATCTTCGCACCTGCCGTAAATTTAGCGCTTTGCGCCTTTGAAAACCAGGCCTATTCAGTGCGCCAGTGCTCTTCTGCTGCCTCTCCCCTGTCACCCTTCTCTGTCTCTCTCTGAAACCAGGCCTATTCAGTGCGCCAGTGCTCTTCTGCCGCTTCTCTGTCACTCTTCTCTCTCTCTCTCTGACTCCCTCGCTCAGACAGACACAACACATAGCAGCACCCAGCTTCCCATAGGAAATAGCAGTTGTAAGTTTACTGCCTGTGAATGTCCCTGTCCCAGCATGCAATTGGGTCCTCCATTTCGCTACTAAATAGCAACCAAATGAGCCGAAATAGATATAAAAGGTAGATCTAAAATAATGTGTAATGGTAAGACAACCTGCAATTGTAGAACATTTCAATATTGGACCAAATAAAACATCGAAATGAAACACCACCCTATGTGAAACATATATGTCCTCCTGGGCCTATATATACCCTGTGTGGATTTAACGTGATTTAGATAAATGACAGCGGAACGCGCTTCGGAAGCTTCTACTGTCATCTGCTATAGGTGTCTGCTCCAATAACTTGGCCCTACTCCACATTTAGTTTTACAATGAAAACACATTTATGCAATGACTTTACATAATGTCAACTATATTTATGTGCATCATCCTTCCTGCAGCAGGCGAGAGAAAATGATATCTTTCTGGACAAACTTTCACCAATCTAATAGGCTATATTTTTCTAGCTGATGCATTTAGAACATTATTTTCACTTTGATCTTGCTATAGTGTAGCGTATTTACATGCTTGCAGTATTGAAACTGCAGTTAGATTGGTTTGAGAAGCATAATAATATGGAATAATAGCCTATAATGCAGACAGACAGACTGGATGAAGGGAGGGGGGGGGCGGGGGGCAGAGCGTTTGGCTTTCGTCTGGTTTTGCGGGATCACTGGAATTGGAGCTAAAAAGGCAAGCGTGCAATTCGTTTATTGCAGTTATCCAATGAGCATGACGGTGCATAATTTTACGCTTAAAAGGCGTGGTTGTAATGGTTGAGGCTGCGTCTAGCGCCAGCACGACGATATCAAGTGCGCTTGTCCACGCCCACTGATTTGAGCTGCGCCAGGCGTTCGGCCTAGAAACAGCGCCGATGCAACGATAGGGACCACCGTGTGTGTTCAACCAATCGGCTGCCGTAACTGGAGGTGTCAAAAAAGAAAAAGAAAGAAAGAAAGAAAAAATGTGCCTGTCCTGTCTGGCTGAACGGGTCTGAATTTACAGGAGAGAGTCAGAAAATACAGCTAGACTTATTTTTGCCTTTATATAAAAAATAAATAAATACAGAAAATATTTGTAAAATATATAACGTTTTTGATTGTTTTAGATGGTTTTTACATGTTCAAAGACATTTGTTAAATATTTGTAAATTATTCTAAAATGTACAAAAAGTCTTGACATACATGTTTTATTTTATTGTGTTATGATAGGTTTAGATTGTTTTACTCTTTTCATATTCTGTCTATTTTGTAAAATATAAACTAAAACGTAATAATTATATTTATTAAAGGTACATTCAGCGATGTTTTTGTGTTAAAATAAGTGTTAAATGGCTCTATATTCTGACAGCAATCACTGAAATGGTGTGTTTGGTCAGTGACTTGAAACCCCCAACCCCTCGCTATCCTCTATCGCTCTCCTGTAGTCATGCAGGCAGGGTGGACGTATCTCCGCAACCGTAACTCGTAGAGACTCACTCTGACCTTCTGTTTCCCAGAAAATGTAAACTTTTCTCTGATTGGATAGTTCGAGATCTGCGCCAATTTTTTCCAATCAGAGAAAAGTTGACATTTTCTGGGAAACGGAAGGTGAGTTATCAGTAAGTCTCTACGAGTTACGGGTGCGGAGATAATGTCCGCCCTGCCTGCAGGACTACAGGAGAGAGATAGAGGACAGCGGGGGGTTGGGGGTTACAAGTCACTGACCAAACACTCGATTTCAGTGATTGCTGTCAGAATATAGAGCCATTTAACACTTATTTTAACACAAAAACATCGCTGAATCTGTACCTTTAATACAAATTTAATAAACATTTTTTTAACTTCAATAAAAAATAAGTTTTTAAAGGAAGCCTGTATGTGCGTGTGTAGAGAGATAAGAAACCACGCTAGATTTTATAATTACATTTAATCCCTCTGCACTTAAACTTGATCCTTTGTCCACAGGCTGTTTTCTTTGCATTAAAAAAGCCGCCTACGCACATCATCTGACAAATTAATGCTTTGTAGCTACTGCAAGCGTAACTATGTAAGCATTATGCTGTTTTACAGTAATACGATCCACTTTCCCCTCTCTGTGACAGTCCATTTGTAATGATCATATGTGGCTGATATTGGGAGTGACGGCCTACCTCTCTTAGTTGAGGCTTGTCTATAAAATGTGTAGCCTTGGGTGGTGACTGTACATGTAAGCCAGGCGTGCCGCATCAAACTCTTCATATTTCAAAAGGCAACGAAATGACTCCAACTATGCATTCAGACTGAAGCCTTTGATTATTTTGATTTCTGTCATTTTAATCAGACCTGTAAGGTTTTGTCTTTGTCCACTGCTTAGTCAAACCTTGAGCTTTGTATTTCATTGGTGTGAGTGAAAATACAGTTGACAAACTTGATCTCATATCCAAACTTAGCTTGAAATCGTCTTATTTGCACTAGCAGATAATTATACCAGTTTCAACCAAATTGGCTTTTTTCCAGATAATAGAACTTGGTCAAGGTGAAATTGTCTTGCAAAAGTTGCTTGTTTCTGGATTTTCTTCATTGTTTTATGATTTATTGTCATGTATCAAGTGAAATGTATTGAAACCAGCAAGCTGGTCTGCCAGTGTAGTGAGAACATTTGACTCCATCATGACATGAGCTTGATAAGTCTGGAAACAAGAGAGAATCTCTGGACAGCTTGTCTCTGGACAGCTTGTCTCTGGACAGCTTGTCTCTGGACAGCTTGTCATTTTTTGCAGTGTGGGTAAAAAAGGTGAATATGGTTTATCATCCTGTGGTTTGAATCAGGCAGATAGTCAAACAGATGTTGCTATGAATAGAGAATCAAACTCCCACCTGGCTGCATGTCGGCTATGAATGAGATTATTATGGCAAAGGGATGCGAAAGGGCGTAGGCCCAAGTATGTGTTGGCCTATTCTCTCTTCTCAGAATGCAGGATACCCACAGGATATATAGAATGCAGGATACCCACAGGATATATAGAATGCAGGATACCCACAGGATATATAGGCATTACCATCAGCTATTATGATGAGGGGCCCAACCCACTTCTTACAAACCTAAATCATTGATTCTCTCTCTCTCTCTCTCACACACACACACACACACACACACACACACACACACACACACACACATGCATGCATGCGCGCACACACACACAAACACACGCACACAACATGCACGCATGCACACACACACACACACACACGCACGCACACGCACGCACACGCACGCACGCACGAACACACACACACACACACACACACACACACACACACACACACACACACACACACACACACACACACACACACACACACACACACTTTCTCTCTGTCTCTCTCAGAGCCTGGAAGTGCTCATTGTTTTGAGTCCTCCTCCAGACTTTGATGTGAAGGGTCAAGCGGAGGAGAAGATTCAGTGTCGGCTAACATCTGGGGCAGCGCGCTAAGCAGGGCTGACTTGGCAGGTGGTTGGTACTGGCACCGATCAGCCTTCCTACCGGGAGCCTTTCATCTCCGTTGGAACATGTGGCCCGGCCCCTAACCCTGGGAGGAGTGGGAAGGCTAGCCGCCAGCGGAGAGGCCGAGGCGTGGTCGTTCTCCTGCTGTCCTCAGGAGCTCCAGTGAGCATTCCTCTCTCCCTGTGCCTGTCTCTCTCCCTGTGCCTGTCTCTCTCCCTGTGCCTGTCTCTCTCCCTGTGCCGGTCTCTCTCTCCCTGTGCCTGTCTCTCTCCCTGTGCCGGTCTCTCTCTCCCTGTGCCTGTCTCTCTCTCCCTGTGCCTGTCTCTCTCTCCCTGTGCCTGTCTCTCTCCCCCTGTGCCTGTCTCTCTCCCTGTGCCTGTCTCTCTCTCCCTGTGCCTGTCTCTCTCTCCCTGTGCCTGTCTCTCTCTCCCTGTGCCTGTCTCTCTCTCCCTGTGCCTGTCTCTCTCTCCCTGTGCCTGTCTCTCTCCCCCTGTGCCTGTCTCTCTCCCTGTGCCTGTCTCTCTCTCCCTGTGCCTGTCTCTCTCTCCCTGTGCCTGTCTCTCTCCCCCTGTGCCTGTCTCTCTCTCCCTGTGCCTGTCTCTCTCTCCCTGTGCCGGTCTCTCTCTCCTTGTGCCTGTCTCTCTCCCTGTGCCTGTCTCTCTCCCTGTGCCTGTCTCTCTCTCCCTGTGCCGGTCTCTCTCTCCCTGTGCCTGTCTCTCTCTCCCTGTGCCTGTCTCTCTCTCCTTGTGCCTGTCTCTCTCCCTGTGCCGGTCTCTCTCTCCCTGTGCCTGTCTCTCTCTCCCTGTGCCTGTCTCTCTCTCCTTGTGCCTGTCTCTCTCCCTGTGCCTGTCTCTCTCTCCCTGTGCCTGTCTCTCTCCCTGTGCCGGTCTCTCTCTCCCTGTGCCTGTCTCTCTCCCTGTGCCTGTCTCTCTCTCCCTGTGCCTGTCTCTCTCCCTGTGCCGGTCTCTCTCTCCCTGTGCCTCACTGAAATAATAACAACATGCTATAACAGCTATCCTCATCAACGTTATGTCGACCGACGCTGGATGAAAAAACAAATTAAACGTGCTGACTGCAGCAGATGCTTCCTGGTTCCTGAACAGTAGACATGCGCAGTAGTCTACAGTAGAATACTGCGCATGTCATCATCATCATCAAGCTTTATTTAATCATGTGCCACTCTCAACCAAAGACACAAGACGGAAGCGATATGGTTCACCCCAGGGCGGACAAAACAATGTTTATTGTCAAATAAAAAAATATTTCAGAGCCTTGATTATTGGTCCATAGCGTCCCTACCTAAATCTACACCTATGGTTTAGGCAACAACACAACTTGGTTAGGTTTAGGCAACTAAAGCTCCTTGGTTAAGGTTGGGGTTATGGTTGGGGTTAAGGTTGCGGTTGCGGTTATGGTTGGGGTTATGGTTGGGGGTAAAAACAGGACACATAAACCCTGCTCTCTTGGTTGAAAGATGAGGAACTTACTTACTTCAAACCCGTACTCCCTTACTTGTCAGCGAGCAGCCAATTTCCAGAGCGCTACAGATCCACCACTCCTGAAATGGAAACAATGCCATCCATCTATCATCCATCCATCTATCATCCATCCAATCATCATCCATCATCCATCCATCCATCCATCCATCCAATCATTATCCATCCATCCATCTATCATCCATCCATCATCCATCCATCCAATCATTATCCATCTATCCATCATCCATCCATCTATCATCCATCCAATCATCATCCATCCATCCATCCATCCAATCATCATCCATCATCCATCCATCCATCCATCCAATCATTATCCATCTATCCATCATCCATCCAATCATCATCCATCTATCCATCATCCATCCATCTATCATCCATCCATCATCCAATCATCATCCATCATCCATCTATCCATCATCCATCCATCTATCATCCATCTATCCATCATCCATCCATCCATCATCCATCCATCTATCATCCATCCATCATCCATCATCCATCCATCCATCCAATCATCATCCATCCATCCATCCATCCAATCATCATCCATCCATCCATCCAATCATCATCCATCCATCCATCCATCCAATCATCATCCATCCATCCATCCAATCATCATCCATCCATCCATCCAATCATCATCCATCCATCCATCCAATCATCATCCATCTATCCATCAGCCATCCAATCATCATCCATCTATCCATCATCCATCCAATCATCATCCATCTATCCATCCAATCATCATCCATCCATCCATCGCTCCAGTGAACCAGCCTACTTACCTGGAATGAAGTGGTTGTGTCATGCCATGACTGAATCCATGGTGATTGTGGAATGGCGGCTATGCATCTTCTCAGCAGATTAGCTGCTACAGTGAGTTCTGTCTGTTCAGACGCAGAAGACGGGAGACCTTTGGTTAAACATCAAGCAAAGCATTCATCACATCACCGTGGAGACTGCTTTGTGTTGGTGCTTTAAATGATCCAAGACGACAAGCGGCAAATGGAGCGCGAAACCACGCTGTCCTGTTAGTGTAGTTCACAAAACCACTGGAAACAAAATCCGTAGCGGACACAACAGCCCTGGGACAAATGCTATTTACAAATACTTGTATGGTTTGTTTAACGGTGCCAGTGGGTGGGGTTTAGCATTTAGGAGAACACAGTAAGTGTGAAACTTTAGACAATTACATGGAGAGATGAGTCAGTATCTGTGAGTGAACGCTTGGTGAATAAAACTCCTCAAACTGAGATAGAAAGGAGCCATTTCCAAACCTTCTTTTGCACTGAAGATGGGCCAATTCAAAAACATGTTACACTTCTCCACATCAGCACACGCCATTATTTTGGACAGAAACACAGTAAAAACGTCAACTTTGCATTTTAACACTGGTTAAAAACGTGTTTTTCCCTGCTCCCAGTTGGCTGCCGTGCCAAAGAACAGGACTTTGTTGCACCATAAGGGGCATTTCTTTAGAGAAACTATAAGGACATCAACAGGTGTATGGTTTAACAGGTTGAATTGGTTTAACTCAGCCTTTTTTAGGATGAGAGCTACAAAAAAATAAAACTACTCGCAAGCTTCTTCTTCTTGTTTTTTGCCGAGTACATTTAGCACATTTTATTTATATAATAATATTTATTTTATTATAAAGTTAAATAGCTCTATCTGTTAGAGTTAATAGTACTGTAGAGTTAGCTATACATTGTCTGGAATTTAGTTTATGCATCAATTATATATATATATTTTTACATTTCACCTGTTGGAGATCCCTGGTTTAAGTGATGTTAAGTTTAACTACTGTAAGTTACGTTTCTGTCTTATCTTTGTTTCATCTGTACAGTATGAGCTCCCCTTGCATTTAGTCTTGATTGGATTTTTGGGCCTTCATACGAATGGCCAATTCTTTTCTTCTCTGCGGTTGAAAATATACTTGAAAACATGTGAATCGCCTTGATCCATGAACCTGTCATCCCTATCTGGTGTTCCAGGAAGGCTAAAAACAAAAGCTAAAATGATTTACAACTACTATTTGACACCGGTGTGTTTCACTTGAGTCCAAAGCTTCATGCACACTCGCTGGCACCGCCCGGAACAATGTGATGCCCAACACAAAGCATGGAAAACCAACCTGCCTATCTTGGACCAGTACCCTTGACCATAGCCAGCGCCTCTAGGAATCTGCTTTTGGCTTACATGGAGCACACTGCATTGTGGAGGAAGACTCGCTGTTCTAACGGCTTTCATCTCATTGTATTTCTTTCCAAGTAGGTCAGTGATGGTGCGCTGTACATACATGGAACCGGACTGATACGTGATCCGGGATTCCGCACACATTTCCCATTCCTCCCCAACAACTGGCGGGTTAATGATCAAGGAGCATTGTGGGCCCTCCACACAGCTGCTGGCTCTCTACAGCCTGGACTCAATGTGAATCATTACCTGCTGGGTCATTACTGGACTCAATGTGAATCATTACCTGCTGTGTCATTAGGGGGGCAGATGGAACAAGGCAAAGCAAACGAGACACCTCATTGGCCCAGCGCTAAATGGGACAGGAGGGGGAGAGACGGCTGATTGGCCATGGCCAGCTCATTTCCAAATTGTTGGCCTTTGTTTAGCTGTAATTTATCAAATCAATATGTCTCAAGGAAGCAGACTGCTAATGAATTAAAAAGTAATTTTCCATAAAAAAGTGCCATCATTGTGTTCATTTTGAGCTATCAATCATTCTAGAAGAGTAGGTGTCTTTTTTTCCCCTTCAAAACTCAAAGCTTCAAACAATCAGTATGTTTAACAATTAACATTTCTTTAATCAAACATTTGAAAACATGGATCCTTGAACACTTTCCAACACAAAGTGGAAAAAGCCTTCAACTTAAATGTATAATTTCCATGAAGCAATTATCAGAACAAAAACAGCTGAGGATGAACCGCACATAGCCTATATATCAGCATAAAAAGACAAACAAAAGACATTTGGTATAAAATACTTTAATAAATAATAGGATTGTTCTAAGAACAAACAAAAAATTCCTCTAACAAACCAGACTTTTGCCAAATTTTGTACAAAATAATTACAATGTTCTGCACATTCAGCCCATCCTCTGAGGCCAATAAAATGTAGAATTTACTGACATAATATGGATTGTGATTTGGGTTTTCCATAATTTGCATAATCATTATCAACACAATAAAATAAAATATTGAAAACATAATTCTCATCCACAAATAGTAACAATATTGGACTATGTCTATCAACAACAATGTCCCCCCCTCCCCCCACTACCACTGTGGAGGTAATGCTCAATGGTTCTCTTCCTGTAACCTGGTAAACCATCCGGTCATGTGAACTCACACTCTGCCGCATTCTGCGGGACCGTCTGGCCTCCTACCAGCCCTAGGTGGGCGCACTAGCCAATCAGGGACCTGCCTCGCAGTTGAGATCGTATTCGGCCAATCAGGAACGCCACTGGCAAAACAGTAATGGCTGCTTCTGTGGTTGTCCACCTCGAGCACTAATGTCAACTTACTTTCGTCAAGTTTAAACAGCCATAAAGTGCAGTTATTGCAGAAATAGACTCAATAACAACAATTAAACAAGTACAGGAGTATGCAACATCAGCGTTTCTCGGCGTAAAATAAATTAAATAAAATAATTCTCCCGAGTGGATTTGGATTTGACTGGATCCAACGCGGATTGGCTGAAGGAGTTGTCTGTCAGGGTTAGTACACCCACCCACTTAAATGACTGTGCACAGCACTGAGACAGACGGATCCATGAAACGAACAGAATGTGAGTTGACGGATCCCGATGGTTTTAAGCAGGCTACTCTTCCTGTGTTCTTAGTGCAGAAACAGACTCGATACAAACACTGGACAACAAGCACAACAGTCAACAACGTCAACAACAATACAACTTGTTCCCTTCATTAGACCAGTATACAGTAGATACACAAGGAGAGGTCTGAGCAGGGGAAATGGGGGTTCACACTCATTCTAACCACATTGTGACAGGGACTGGTGTTTTGGTGTGACAGAGACTGGTGTTTTGGGTAACAAGTAGGTTACAAGGTACATTTTCAGTTTTTTTCCAGGTTATGAAAGTGCAGATTGTAAACTTTCAAATGATGTGCCACACATTGGAAGCTGAAAATAGTTTTAGATATGCTTATTTGAATGTAGTACAATTGCACTGAAAGTTGGTGAACAAGCTTAGCTTACTAACAAATAAGTATTTCCTAAAACTGTTGTTTGTTATATCGAGTGCGTTCTTCAACATCTAAACTTGCGTCATGTTTTGCCTACAGTATTTGTTACCCGTTTCACCAGACTGTGTCATATTTCTAGACATAGTTGCGCCAAATCTAAGTGTATGGTGGATGTTTGCTGTCACAGCGACTGGAACCTGGCCACAGAGAGACTGGCATCAAGTCAACTGCACCAGTGCATATCTATGCTCAATGCTTACAGAGAGGGATACAAAGTGCCTGTTCAAAAATGGCTGCTGTGAAATCAAGTGAAAGTAAAAGATACATGTGAAATCCTCTGAGCAAAGTTCAACTATTGTTCATCCATTGATTTGTGGTTCACACTCTTTGTAGGAAGTCATTTTCCAGGATGTTAGGGATCAAAAAGCAAAGGCAATGCTTTCATCACTGTCATTTACATCCAGTTGCATGACATTAGCATGGAAGTGTGACGCCTCAGTTAAACTGTAGGAAACTAAAGCTCTCGGTTGAAATGAGCAGAAATTAAAACGCTTGTGTCCTCAACCGTGTGAAATGGAGCACCGGCTTAATGTGGAAAAACTTAAGACCTGTTTGCCCAAGAAGACTTGTACTGTTGTTCAGTGGGGTGAAACATTAGACCCTGCAACACAACACAAAGATTCTCATTCTCCATTGAAATCAATGGAAATTAAATTTGGTTTTTTGTGGGTAACCTCCAGGTGGGGTGACCCACTCAATTTGTATTTTGGGGGTATAGAAAAGCTTATAAAACATCATTTTGGCTCTGGGACACTTCCTATGCATCTGCAACAAGATTCTCTCAGGTGTGCAAGATCTACTTTGGATGGCTCTGGGTCACTGACAATCTCAATTGAAAACAGTAGAAATGAAACTGTTTCTGGAGAGGTGACTCCTCTTATTGGGGTGGCCCACAGTCTTTATGTTAAGGGCTGGAAAAGCCTCTGAAAAATCATTTTGACTCTGGAACATTGAAAATGTCCATCGAAATCAACAGTTATGTTGATGAACAGAATATATATATATATATATATATATATATATATATATATATATATATATATATATATATATATATATATATATATATATATTTGGAAGAGTGGCCTTTGAGATGAAGCGGTCCACATTCCACATTCCCTCCACCACCACAGGGATTTCAAACCTGGACAGGTATAACAAACAGCTGTGCATATTGTATACTTGTGTTAACAGTTGGAACAGATAATCATAACGCAAGACAAACACACTTATAATCTGTTTTTGTCCTCTTTTTCTTTTGTTTTACCCAATGCTCATGATTCAGCAGGGCCCTGGACATAGTCCGTAAATCTGTATAAAACCTGTCATAGTGTCAACGGACACTACTAAACGGAATGACATCATTTGGAAAACAAAAACACACAAACAATTCTTATTATTTAGAATAACTATGATACAAAGCATCACTTAAGTTACTAAATTCAAATATACACAGCCATTTTCATATTTACATTATGTACATTGCAAAGAAAACACCTTTACAGTGGTATGAAGAGTTGTTGCTAGGACATCTTTCCCTTTATGTATTTAAAACCTGCATAAACTCTATGAAAGGAGATAAGAGGAGAAAAGAGACAGGCTGAAGGCACTTTCTACCAAAGCAAATACTGAAAAATGATCGCATAGACTCGCAGGAAGCAGTGAAACACAATTGCAAGGGTGAAAGGGTTTACATAAGAACTTTTAAGCATTTACACAGTATGGAAAATATGTTTATGAATGTAAACAAAAGAAAACAAAGATTATCATGCCAGGTATCATATACAGTGGTTTTTCTGTGCCAGCTTTCTGAAAGATTTTTATAAAACACATGTTTTTATTTTCTGTTTTTACGCAATCGGGCTTATAAAAAGACATGATATCGAGACGGACAGTGTAGAAAAGGCCCAGAGTCTGGGCTAAGGCAGACAGGAGCTGAATGCAGCGAACAGTAGGAACAACGTTAACAGCTGCCAGCCAATGACGTTCAGTCAGATCTCTGAGGGCGGTGCGCAAGTCACATGACAGGTGAATGCTGGGACGAGGCGAGGAGGAAAAAAAGGGCTATTCCGCTGAACACAGCAACAGTTTGTAAACAACAACAAAAGCCAATTTAGCATCAGGAGCAGTGACAAGAAAATCCTCTTCTTGATTCCAGCATGATGTTTGAATTGAATTTCTTGTATGCGTTTTTATTTTGGTTAAAATAAACAAGCCTCCATGTCACTGATGAAGAATAAAAGTTAAATAAAGTGTGACAAAAAAAAATTAAAGCATCTGAAATCTTCACTTTTGTTGCTTGAAATGTGGATGACATCAGCGAAGACGTGGCAGTTTGTTTCTCTCCGATGTCGCTCTCATACGTAATGGTCTTTGACATCCTCGCTGAGCTTGGCGGCGTTGAGGTTTTTACAGCGGTTGTCTTTGGGGCTGTACGCCGTCCGGTGCGGCGCCTTGACCGGCCCGCTGCGCGCTGTGCAGATCACCCCTCCCTTCCCCTGCACCCCTCTGTCCCGCACCTCCGCTCGGGAGCACCTCTGGGAGGGAGGTTTCTCCGCCGAGCCCGGTCCCCGGTCCTCCTCGTCTTCCCGCGCCCCCTCCTGCTCGCCGTCCTCCTCTCCCTCCGCCCCGTCGCACGTCCGCTCAGAGGAGCCCGTCAGCTCGGAGGGGCCCATTAGCTTCTTGCATTCGTACTGAATGTCTTTGTGGCGGTTGTCCTTGCGGCCCTGCAGCGGCTGCAGCTGATTGTTGACGGTGCCGTCCTCGGCTCCGCGGCTCGCTCTCTCGCGCTCTTTCTTCCTCTTGCGCGTCCACCACACACACACCACGATGCAGAAGAGCCACAGCAGGCTGAAGAGCACGCACAGCACCGGCACCAGGTAGGCTGAGGAGGGAGAGGAGACCTTTTCATCATTTGTTCACAAAGTCATTTCTCAGAAAGATGGTAAAAAAAACAATAAAAAACAAACAAGCGGAAATAAATATAATTTATTCATTTATAATAATAATAATTCCCTAACTCCTCACGCTCCCACCACCCACATAGCCACTCCCCCTACCCAAACCTCGACTCTCTACGACCTTCCTACCCCTATTCCCTAACCCCCGCTTCATTAAACATCCATAAGTGAGTGAGTGACTGAGTGTCACGACTTTGGCATCTTCTGCCCCCCGGCCTGGCCTGCTGCCAGCGCCGTGGGAAAAAGTAGAAAAACCACTATCCTAATATCACTTCCTGGATGAGGGTCATGTGACTCACCGACAGGCGGTGACTCCACCTGCGTCTCCACCTTCACCTCCACCACGGCCAGCATGACAGTGCTGTTGTGGCGTTTGGACAGAGCGGTGATGACGCCGCTGGCTGCCTCCTGGATCTGTGCCAGGTCGCCCGCCTCCTTCGCCCGGCCGTCCTGCTCGAACGACTGGACACATGGAGAGAGGATAAGGGCGTGAGAGGGGGAGATCCAGGCTCACAATCACTTTGTTTTGCCTCAGTTAACTTTCTTCTTAACTTTCTCCTTACATATAACAACAAATGTTTATGTATTGTATAATAGTCAAGTGTGCCATTATTCCTATTCAAATCTAGTAATAATGTTAAAAATAGTCTTAATTTGAGTATAGAAGGTGATATCCATTTGTGTGTTGTTTTTTTTGTCCCTCTGTTGTTTGTAGAGGACCGCAATGGAAATAAGCCAATGGCTTTATTGTGTTTTTATCCTCGGTGATTGTCTGTGTTTTCCCTGTATTGTTGACATTCACCCAATAAATCAATCAATCAATCAATCAATTCTACTCAGAACTGTCGACTAGTCTTAGTTTTTATTATGTGTTGATGTTTGTTTTATTGTGTGTCTATGATGTCTCTATCAGTTTGTCACGTTGCTTTAGTATTGCACTTCGATTGGTACAATTGGAAAATATTGGAAAAAACAAAAGGGTCCAGGTGGAAAATGGTGGGAGCCAGATGACAGAAAAAGAGACAGAAGAATGAAAAGAAATAAAGAAAAGGGATTCCTGTGATAACATCTGTCAGGCTGCTGCCCCCTGCTAAGACACAGAGGGCGGAGTTAATGAACTAATGAGCTGATCAGAGTGAGAGCGGGGGGAGTAGCTCTATACTGTGCACTTCAATTAGGATGAACAATAGAGAACAGGCCAGCTGTTTCTCCTCCTGTCTCATTCACACGCCTCTGGTCCCACCCCCGGGCTGACTGACAGGCCTCTGGTCCCACCCCCGGGCTGACTGACAGGCCTCTGGTCCCACCCCCGGGCTGACTGACAGGCCTCTGGTCCCACCCCCGGGCTGACTGACAGGCCTCTGGTCCCACCCCCGGGCTGACTGACAGGCCTCTGGTCCCACCCCCGGGCTGACTGACAGCTGCCCTCACTTCTTCACACACATTTCCACATACAGTCTGGTTTTACCATCCACCTCCAATGTGATGCTGTGTGACTGATGACATGTTTGATTTGATAATAATTGATAATAATCACTAATAATTGATTGATGATTCTAATTCTGAATTCTGATTGGATTCCACACATGCATGAATATGTTAGATGTTTATATATATATATATATATATATATATATATATACATACATACATACATACATACATACATACATACATACATACATACATACATACCGGTACATACATACATACCGGTACATACATACATACCGGTACATACATACATACCGGTATATACATACATACATACATACCGGTACATACATACATACATACATACATACATACATACATACATACATACATACATACATACATACATACATACATACATACCGGTACATACATACTGTACATACATGCATGCATACATGCATGCATACATACCGGTACATACATACATACATACATACATACATACATACATACATACATACATACATACATACATACATACATACATACCGGTACATACATACTGTACATACATGCATGCATACATGCATGCATACATACATGCATGCATATGGATACATACATATGGGGAAAACACTTGCAATTTCTTTTAATTGCTTTACAATGTTTGTATCTAATTTGTCCTGCTGTGGATAGCACTTCATCACAAACCTGTTTGGTGAAAGGAACAAATAAATAAATAAATAAAGACTCATACAGCATGTTTGAACATTGCTTCCAAATCTGATTTGCCTTCCCACACACTTGGCGAAGACTGAGCGCAGCGAGGGAATGCACATCGCTTCGCAACAGAAGACAAACCAAGCGCTCCTCATTCTTTTCCACATAGCTGAACCATATTGAAACACTAAATATTTTGCCCATGTTTGAGACTGAGTGCTGGTGCATTGGGAGGGTCTTACGGCTTACATCTAGTCATGACTAGATGAAAAACCGCCCGACGTACTCCTTCGAGATGATAACGGTTTCACCCACATGCAGTAACGAGCGCTGACATTTCGCTGCAACACGAGTCAGTGGCGAGTGGGAGTGAGGTTTTGGTTCTCGCCACTCCTTTTCCCGTATCTGTCCCTCAAAATTAACACAACTGCATACATCACAAGAACAAGAGTTAATCCCCTCCATTAAGAGCTTAGTGCCTCGAAGTGACTGATTTCCCCTGAGTCTGGGTGGCCGAGAGAGAGAGAAAGAGAGAGAGAGAGACACTGACAGAGAGAGAGAGATAACATGGGTAAGAGAAAGAAACAAAAAGAGAGAGAGAAAGGGAAGAGAAGAAGTGGGAGAGAAGAGACACAGAGCAGCAAGGTGTTCCAACACTGAAGCTAAATCTCCTCCAGATGTTGTTACAAGCAGGGAGTCGCACTTCAAACGCCTCTCTCTCTCTCTCTCTCTCTCTCTCTCTCTCTCTCTCTCTCTCTCTCTCTCTCTCTCTCTCTCTCCTTTTTTTCCTTTTTCAACAAAGAGGGAAGCAATAGAAAATAGAAAAAGGCCCTGATTTTACTGGACCCCTCTGGAAGCCATTTACAAAAACGAATTAAGGGCCCTATCTTCGCAACGGCGGTAATTTTGCGTTAGCGCCCGTTTTGCGCTGGAATAGCGCCCGTTTTGCGCTGGAATAGCGCCCGTTTTGCGCTGGAATAGCGCCGCGCAAAAGAGAGAGAGAGACAGAGGGGGGGGGGAGAGAACGAGAGAGGGAAGAGAGAGAGGGCCGCCGCGCAATTACGCAGTGATGTCCCAAAGCATGCGTTTACTGTAATTAGACGTTTCGTTCATATAGGCTATAACGGCGATCCTCAAAGTCCGGACTCCGGTCCGCATCTGGACCGAGACGCCGTCCTATCCGGACCGAGCCCTATAACCTACAAATCATTGAAAATTGTCATTTTCACGGAGCGTTTCTATTTTAACCGGCACATGCTTTTCTAGTCTTTACGGTAATACTGGTTTTTCTGCCAGAAAGCTCACAGACCAATGAATGCACTGTAAATCATCGCACGTGATGCTACTCGGCCAATCAAATAAGCGAATCGTTTCTCCCTGTCGTTTCCTAGTGCTGCTGTGAGAGTGACACACGGACGGAGGGGATGCGAGACATAGAAGTAATTTCATATGGCGTGGTCAAAAGAAACGACTCTTACATGTCCATTCATTGTTCTTATGGGCAGTTCAAAACCAGTATGTCTCGGTTGAAGTGCGATGCGATCCTGACCTGTCTATGGAAGCGCCACACATGAGCAAACACACGTACACACGTACACACACACACCAGCACACTCACACATTCACTTGCCCAACGGCATGAGAAGTTTGCATTGGGAACGCTCAACAGACAGACACAGACAGACAGACAGACAGACAGACAGACAGACAGACAGACAGACAGACAGACAGACAGACAGACAGACACAGACAGACAGAGGGGGCAGACAGAGGGGGCAGACAGATAGATATATAGATGGATGGATGGATGGATGGATGGATAGATACAGTAGATAGATAGCTCACTTCTCTAAAGAGAAAAGGTGGAGCCGGAGGTTTGTTGGCTTGATTTAACAGTCAGTTGTATACAGACATTGTACCATTAGGCTACTTCAGTCATTGAGTTCAATGGCACTGAATCATAACGCAAGCTACGTTACAATGTTCCGGACCTTTGCTTAAGGAAATTTTCTCGAACTGGACCTCTTTGAATTTTAATTGAGGGCCCCTGGGCTATAACATAGGCCTACACATCTAAAAAATATTTGTTTCTTTAATAGGGTAGGAATGTGTGAGATTTTACTTCTAGCCTATTTTAATAGCCTATGTCAGAATTGTCCACTCTGGTTAAGCCATTGACTGCAGTCAGCCATCCGCGCTGTGGAGAAGCTGGTCTTGCATGCGTGCAATTGCAGGGAAAGAGGTTACTGTACTTGCCGGAAACTACAGGTGGGTCGGTGCCCTGGGTGTTTTGGGCCGGCCATGGGGCTCACAGGGTGGGGAGAGGCAGCTTGCCACAACACCGTCTCAACTTTCTCAAAAGCAATCTACTGTTACCTCACACCACAAACCTGTATGGTCGGGAATTATGTAGCCTAATAAAACCATGACAAACGAATTCTCATTTTTAAATCAAGGTGTGTTTTTTCTGCAATGTAGGCTATAGTTGAAAATCAACACGGCATTCCGAGGAGGGAAGAGTGTGTGCAGGCGCGAGGTGTTGGAGAGTGACATCCATGCCGTGCGTAAATGTATCCAAGCCGGCGGAGGCATAACAATAAACAAATTTGCCGATAACTTCGCAAGTCAAATCAATCCAGTTGTCTACCCGGAAGTGACTGTTGTTGTTAGCATGATGTCACGGTGATTTGGTCTATATACTGTAGGTGTGTGAGTGTTTCCATGTACATGTGTGTCTGTTTAGGTGTAAGGGAGTGTGTGTGTGTATAATCACCATGGCGACCTCCACAGCGTCGCTGTTGGAGTAGGACAGGTCACAGAGGATGAGCAGCGTGCGCTCCTTAGCCAGAGTCTGAGTGACAGGCAGGTACCTCAGCTCCGAGCAGATCTTCTCCACAGTGGTGCCCTGAGACACGCACACACAGACAACACAGTATATTTTATGTGCCGATATTGGCACAGATATATCGGTATCTATCTGCATATACGTAATAATATATATCTTGTCGATATGAAAACTTTTTTTACAGAACATAATGCACAAAAAGATGTTGGTAAATCTTGGTAAAAAGTGAAGTTTACGGTTTCAGTGCGCTGATGTCATTTTTGACAATCAAGTTTATTGTTAAACTGTAAAATATCCTGCCTCTATTACATAGCTTTGCCACAAGTGTTTGCCACATTTGAGAAACTAGGCATCTCGCGCGATATGCGTGCTCAATTCCTAGGCTCGCCCACTGCGCGGGCTTGCCCGCCCTACAGCTCGCCGAGCAGGCCCTGCAGCTCGCCCGCTGCGTGGCTGCTCGCCTGCTCTATTGGCATGCACAGCTCAACTTCACATAACTGATGACATCACTGATGCCCGAGTGTAACCAAAAACCACAATATCAGTGCCTATGACATCACAGTGATGTCATAAGATGAATATGCTCTTATGATATCACTAAGACATCATCAGTGGGACAAAATTTAAATATATATATATATATATATATGTAGAGAGAGAGAGAGAGATATCAGATATATATCTAGATATCTAGATATATATATAGACATAGATATAGATATTGTCACGCCCAGGCCACAGTGTGGCCTGCTCTGCTATGTTATGTGTGTGATATTTCCTGAGGAGCTAAACTCAGTGGACATTCAGTCATATACTGTACAGAAATTAGTTGTGTTATGTTTATTCCTGTTGTCCATGTTCCCTTGTTAGTCTGTCTTAATTCCTCCCACCTGTTGCCTATGTGTCTCGTTAGTCTGCCCCATTACCTGAGTTCTCCCCACCAATCAGTTCTCCCGTTTTGCCCTCTGTGTTCCTGCCTTCCCCAGCTGTCCCTCATGTGTCATTAGTTAGCTGTCTATATATTGTCTCAGTCTGTGTGTTGTCCTTGTCGGATCATTGTCTATTGTCTACCCTCCCTGCCTACCCTGGTATTCACCTTATGTAGCCACGCCCATTTGACCCGGTTGTGTGGTCGTGGGAAGACTTCCGGCTAAAAATAAATAAAAAGAAAATGGCTGGCGGCTCCAATACCATCTAACTCTGAATTAACTAATAATGTGGCCAATTGTATGTAACATACCAAATAAAAGCAAACGGCAATGTCTAAGAATGCAACGCCATCTAACTGGCTCGTTAAGTCTCGCATTCCAGGGAATTACTTTAACGTCTGCGGGTCTTATTGGCGTTAGTGGCGCGAGCGCTCGGAGGAGAGAAAACTATCTGAAGCTTTCTTTGTTGGAGTCCAGGTTGTTTTACAAGAAAGTGTTCGTCATTGTCGACGATAACGTTATCTGACCTGGCTAACAGTGGATACTCGCTTGCTTGCTGTGTACCGAGCTCAAAGTAGTAGGCTACGTTCTTTGTTTTACACCCTGCACTGTCCGCTATGACATTCTTTCATATTTGGCGCCGTGACCGCCAGAAGTGTTAACACGACCCGGAAGAATTTGGCCCACCCCAGCGTCTGAACATAAGGTGAATAGTATATTGTTGCTCTCCGTTAATCCCAGTGTTTCCAGCCTTGTTTCCACTTTAGCCTAGCCGTGTGCTAGTAGGTTTTGTTATTTTGTGTTTAGTTTTCTATTAAAGTCTCCTTTTGCTCCTGGTAAAAGAACTTGCCTGCCTTACGTTGCCTGCTGCGTCTCCCTTTGTCTGCACATGGGTCCACACATCACACCACCTCTACATATCATGACAGATATAGATATATAGATATTGTGGTGTCTCGGCAGCCTAGCCCCCGGCAGGTGAGAGTGGGAGGACGGCCAGCCACGACAGTGACATCAGAGCCGGGGTTCCGCGTCAGCAGTAAGAGGTAGTTCCCCAATTAGCTGCTGATTCAGTGGGACCGCTCGCAGCTGCGTGCTGTTAGGAGCGGCCGACCGCTCGCAGCTGCGCGCTGTTAGGAGCGGCTCACACGGCTGAGACTGATTCTACAATCAGCTCAACTAGATAGCAGACGGAGCTCTGAAGGTTCACTGTGTGGCTGGCCCTCCTCGAGAGAGGGGGTCCTCTCCTTGCTGTCGGGCGGTAGGTGACATTTACACTCCTCTCCTTAAGCTTATGAAAATGACTATGATTTCTGACCAATCCTGTCTCTTATCTCACGCAGGCAAGATGCTGGAGCAGGTAACTCAGGCAAGGTACTGGTGGCAATCTACTGGAGAATGTAGCAGAGGACTGGAGCGCTTAGTGCAACGTTATGGGGAAACCTCACATGCGAGGACGCGCATGTGAACCCCCACCTGCTTTGTTGGACATGAATGAACAGCCCCGAGAAGGGAGGAATTTAAGTTGGACTTTGAATTGAGTTAATTTTGGTGAATAAAACAACGCGAGAGCGTTTAAACCTGCTTAAGTGTCTTGGCTTGCATCAGAGTTACCACAATATAGATTGATTGATTGTTGCAAAACATGTGTTTTGCAACAATCTATCTGTTTTGGATGTAGCCAATTAAAATGTGTGGCCCAGCAGGCCGGTCTGTGGCTTGTGTGCGCTGAGAAACATTAAGGCGAGATTTATTTCATTCATAAAACTTGATTCTTCCCCAGAGGGCCAGTGAGGAGGCCGTGCAGTAAACAACTAACACAACATCTGGACCAGACATGGCAGAGGAGCGGCAGGCAGGACCATCTGTCCAGGGGTGCCGTGTCAGTCGCTCCAGTAGAAAACATGGCCTCTTTTACCTCCTGTAACATGTCCAGTAAAAACTAGTCTGTTGATCAAATATCTACAGACTAGAAGTCCTCTGGGATTTGGGCTTTTGTAATATCCTGTATCCTAAATGTTGCATTACAGTTATCTTCTACAGTTACAGTGTTCTGAACTTTCTCACGTTCTAGAGGAAAATGAAGAGTGAACGTCCTGGCCTGCTTCCCTGCTACACATCAGCCTGCTAATGCCTGTTCCTCAACATTGTCTCATGTGTAAATATCAAGTCATCCTCAAACGATTGACGATTGATATACTTGATTTTGTCAATATCGCTCAGCCATATTCCCGCCACAGCCAACACTTTTATGGACTGCGTCATTTTTCGACTGCAAACAATCAAGATGATCAGACCTGAAGTCGCAACTATGGTCTACATGCCACTTTTCTTCGCTCTTGCAGCCATGCTGAATTGTTTTAGTTCAAACTTGGCAACGGCAATCGTCCATGTCAACCGCAGAGGTCATGCATGCATGACGCATGGTGCATCTTTAGTGTGATGATGACTGATTCCAGAGATTTCTAATCCCGAGTGAATTGGCAATCAACATTACAGATGTCCTGTGTTAACAATTACTTCACACGCACTTTGTCCTGAGAACGAATCCCATCCACACAAAGCGTGGGTAACCAGCATCCTGTGCAGAAATAACACTTGAGGTTGACTACAGCTACAGTATATGCCATGATGGTTAGCAGCGATGACATCTGATGATGATTCAGGATATATGGATTTGCACTGGCCAGCTCTCAAAAGTACCAGCCAGCGGTACAACAATTAGCCTGTACCAAAATCTCTATCCCTTTATTTAGTGCAAAATGTAAGGGTGCCACACTCATCTCTCTAGAGAAATGGAAAAAGTGTCATTAAACAGGCCTCCCAAGCCAAAATGTCATGTTTTAATATTCTCTGGTTAAATAAACATTTCTTGAGAGTGTGGCAGCCATCAATTTTGTACTCTTAGACTCCTATTTTTGTGGTTGCACCTCTGGAGCCCAATTGTACTCTTGGAAAGTAGTAATAATAATAATAATAATAATAATAATAATAATGAAATAAAGTAATATTTTTTTATTACCCAGGAAAGGGTAAAAATAAGTTTCAGCATTTCTGCTTCACATTAACGCAGTTACACAAACTTTTTCCTGGGAGCAGCCCAGTACAAACACTTTCACTCGAGGCGTTGAGATGCTTAAATGGAGTGAATCGGGGTTACATGCGTTGCTCAAAGGTATAGGGCAGTAGTCATGGAGTTTCAAAACCTAAAGCAACCTAAAAACAAGCCCACCTCCATGATATAATGAACAGTGACAGCACTCTTATAACTGACATGTAAAACAGCCAGTCACTCACCTGTGGCACTTTGTCTCTATTGAAGATGAGCGTGATGCGGGCACAGCTGTTGTCCAGGTAGCCGCTGTTGGGCTCACACTGGGTGTGTGTCGGGGTGGGCGGGTCGGGGGTCGAACACACGCCCCATGCGTGGCAGGGCGGGGAGAAGCAGGTGAGGAACTGGTGCTCCACACACTCCTGTCCCCCCGGGCACGACGGGACATCCAGGGCAGGGACAGCCTTCTGCAGGAGGCAGGGCCGCCGACCGCACCGCACCTGGGACAACAATTCCAACATTAAGTTAAGTTATCCTCCATTGTCCCAGTGAGGAAATTCATCCTCTGCATTTGAGCCATCCTCTACTAGGAACCTTCCTAGAACTAGGAGCAGTGGGCAGCCGCAGTGCAGCGCAGGGACCAACTCCAGATCTTTTGCCAGTACCTTGGTCAGGGGCACTGACAGGAGTATTAACCCTAACATACATGTTTTTTGGTGGTGTGGGTTGTGGTGCTACTACAGCATCTCACATTATGTCACTGCTGTCAGCTGAAAACCACATACCTCCAAAATGTCAACTCTTCAGGAAATAAGGAAAACTGTTATTTTCAGAATGACAATCACAACCTTTTTGAAATTATATACCTAGCTTTGAGAGGGTATTTAAGACAAAAAGGTCAGCACATTTTCTCTAAACTATTTTTTTTCAATTCACAGGATTTGATGTACAGTACCTTTGTGCTATTTATGATGAGTGCCTATGTAGACACCTGCCGTGCATTTTAGAAGAAAACCAGGTTGTGGGTGAGAGTCAGTGTGCCACAAACGGTCCCCAGATTTCCATGTAATGCCTCACATCAGGTAAAAACAAGAAGTTCAGGCGTCCAGGTAGTGTACCGGTAGATTCCCTGCCTACCAACACGAGGGTTGCAGGTTCGTGCCCCCGTGTTACCTCTGGCTTGGTCGGGCGTCCATACAGGCACGATTGGCTGCATCTGCAGGTGGGAAGCCGGATTGAGGGTTTGTGTCCTGGTCGCTGCACTAGTGCCTCCTCTTGTTGGCTGGTGGCGCCTGGTCGGGGTGGAAGGGAACTGGTGGGAATAGTGTGATCCTCCCACGTGCTATGTCCTGCCGGTGAAACTCCCCGCTGTCAGGTGAAAAAAAGCGGCTGGTAACTGCGCATGTGTTGGAGGAAGCATGGTGCTAGTCTATGGCTCTCCCCAGATTGGCAGAGGGTGGAGCAGTGAGCGGGGTGGGGGTTGGCGGGTGAGGCATGGGGGGGAATTGGCCAACTACAATCGGGGAGAAAATTGGCGGAAAATGAGGGAAAAAAACGAGAAGTTGAGTTTTCAGCAGACATCATTGACACACAGTCCATCATGGCAGGCTCACCTTGGAGCAGCGGACGTGGCCATTGACACACTGGCAGGCGTTACACTCCTCCTCCCATCGGCTCCCGTGAGGAAACTGCAGGCCGGCGTGATGACAGGCTTTCCCCACTCCTATGACTGCAGAGAGGGAGGCAGGCAGAGAGGGAGACAGGCAGAGAGGGAGACAGACAGAGAGGGAGACAGGCAGAGAGGGAGACAGGTAGAGAGGGAGACAGAGGCTCAGCTGTCAGCGGTTAGGAAGCCTTCCTACTGCTGGAGACTGGCTAAATTAGGCCTGGGCAATATCCAACTGTAATAAATATTGTGATATAGTCCCGTCCAAATATCACAGTCTATGATATATTCCTTTTGATATGTTATTGTATTTTAGGTTTCAGGTACATGTATTACTATGACTAGTAGTATGAATAGTATGAATAAAGGAGTGAGAGGTTGATAAGATGTTCACTTCCTTTCTTTCCCTCTTCCTTTGCAGCAACAAATACAACACTCTGAACAGACCAATAATAATAATAATAATAATAATAATAATAATAATAATAATAATAATAATAATAATAATAATAATAACTTTATTTGTATAGCACCTTTCAAAACAGCCGTTACAACGTGTTTCACAGGCAGATCAGTTATAAAAGTGAACATAAACAATGTCACAGAACAGAGCAAGATTAACAGATAAAATCCTACAAATAAAAATAAAATAAAACCAGAAAGATAAAACATAGAGCATAAAACAATAATGTACAGTAAGCATTGAAATCAGGGTCGCTAGCAGACCAGATTGTGCAAAACTGTCCCCGGAAATTTGTAAAATTTACAAAAAAAAAGAAAAGAAAATAGTAAATTTTGAAAATCGCGATATTCTGGAAATATCTATCTACCGGGTAATATCTAATATCTATAGCTCTTAAACACACAGCGATAGGGTTAGGGTTAGTTACTCACAGTCTTGGCAGCGCGGCCCGGCGCGGCCCGGAGGACAGACGCAGCGGTAGCCGTTGATTTGGTCCATGCAGGTGGAGCCGTAGATGCAGGGAGAGGACTGGCACTCATCTATGTCTGAGGGAGAAAAGCACACCGCTGTTCATTTGATATACACACAGAATTAGCATGGAGCATTGTTTTCATAGCTCAAGGCCCAAATTACGTTTTGTCGCAAGTCTTGGAAATAGACTGTCCGGGTAAGTCCTTTACTGATTTCACCAACTAAATCCACATCAATCAGGAGGGGTTCTACATGCTTCAAAATACTGATAAGACCAAATCTTACTTGCATTATGTATTACGTCTATTACGTATTATGTCTTTGGCTAGCTTAAGCTTAACTTTTGCCTTGAAAATCCTAAGCTTTGAGAGAATGGGATGTTATGTATAGGAGTAATGAAATTCAGAGAATAGCGTTTCGGGATTGAAACGCCTTCAACTGGACAACCCCCTTGGGTCTGAAAAGGCTTTTTTTCCAGAGAATTCTCCCGCACCGACCCGTGTGCCCGCATCAGCTGTGCCCTCCGCTCGGCAGAGAGGTGAGGGGTTAAGACCGTCTTCCTAAAGGCTTCCTAACCTGTCGCCTGGAAACAATGGGCTCACGCTCCCCTGCCGTGAACCCTGACCTCTAGCCCCCCGCCCACCCGACCCCTGCCACACGCCCCTCCGGTTCCCAGGCAGGAACTCACTGATGCGGCAGTCTGGTCCAGCGAAGCCCGGGGCGCACTCACACCGGAACCAGTTCACGCCATCCACGCAGATCCCACCGTTGTAGCTGGAGAGAGAAGAGACACAAACACACAATGAACTGCTGTCTCATATCAGGTTGCTGCCGTGACATTCCAGGACTTTAGATGAGGATCAGAGTGCTTCCATGACCTAAAAATACAATTTCTTCCTGGTTTGTTAATGTTGTTTTTATAAGGAGGTAAACATTCTGCTTTTCAGTCATTTGGCTCACTGTGGAAACAAGCAATGAATGTATGAATAAGGTGGGAAATAAGTTCTGGTATTTTCACATCTAATGAGAACTTGTTACTAATGAGCATCTGCTATTTGGTGGATGCTTTTATCCAAAGCACCTGACAGTATCGATTCATTATTTTCTCCATTCATAGACAGTCTATTAAATGTCAAAAGCAATGACAAATGCCCATCACAAGTTACTTACTTACTATTGTTTATTTTATACTTGCTAATGACTAAACCTAGAAAAGTATGTAATCAATTATAGTTTTGATAATCCATAAATTTTCTGTTAATTGACACAGCACTAGACAGTACCAGAGCTGTCTGACTTTACCATGAGTGAAGCCAGTGGCTAAAATGCTGTGGCGCTGCGGAGAGAACGGTCTTGCCGTGAACACCAGGTGGCGCTGCGGAGAGAACAGTCTTGCCGTGAACACCATAAATGTGCCTTTGGTGCCTTGCTTTACACATTGATAAGGCAGCTGGGTTCACGCGAGATCATGAGATCACGATCACACGACAAATCCATCTACACTCCAATCTATTGATTTGAATCCCAACCACCCGTGGTTCACACCAATCAGCGTCCAGAGACAGCTATGGGCGGAATTTAGAGAGCGAGCCTGTGATAGACGTGATGGAGACAGATGGTTCATCCAATCACCTGCAAGGTGAGACCAGGGGCAGAGACCAGGGGCAGAGACCAGGGCAGAGACCAGGGGCAGAGGACGGCATGAGGGAGCGGGGAAAGGAAGGAGCGGGCCGGCGAGCTGAAGCTTCAAGCTAAAGCTGATCCCTGATCAATGTCCAGACTTATTATGCAAATCCACACTGAGCACATAGTGAGCCCCCACCCCCCTGCCTCACAACTACCCCCAGGTCCAGGCTGGTGAATGGTGAGAGGGGTGTCTCTTTTGTCCAGGAGAGGCTCTCTGAAGCTGCCGTGCACAGCTGTCAGACAGACACACTTCCCTGGTTTCACGTGCACACACACTCACACACTGACACAAAGGCACACAAACATTCCTATGAACACACATTTCATACAAACACACAGGCAGAGATGACCAACGCGCGCCGATCATAACGTGTTTTTTTTTTAATCGCATTAATCGCATGCCGCTATTTTGTGCCTTCATCGCACCCGTACTTGTAGTCAAGCCGTTCGGTTTCCTGTCTCCTGCTTGTGCAGGCAGGCATGGAAGAGGACGACAGCAATACGCTTTTAAATGGCTTGTTTTACTTCCCAAATGGCACAGGGGATAAGTCAAGAGTCGTAGTTTGCACCTTGTGTAAAACGGAATTAAAATATCACCGAAGTACATCGAGTTTGAGGCGAGCGATCACCTAAAAGTAGCTAGCGGCCAGCTAGCAGCCAGCTAGCTAGCGTGAGACTCCTCACTCATTCTTCCTTCAGAGTCTCGGATGCGCGGGTCCTCTAACCACTGGGAGGTCGGCTCCAATGGCTTCACGCGATATACACGTTATCAATACACAGTTTCCAATACCGAGCCATTATTCACATGGAAGTGCCAAAGTGTTTAGCTCAGATACAGCCTTCTTCGGCTGTGTCATTTTGGGTTTCGACTGCTCCACAGCGCCGCCGCCGGAAGTATCGGTTCTGGAGCGTTCTGGAGTGTTTACAATTATTGTGCATTTATTTTCTATTCAAGATGCATTTTGTAGACATTTTGTGACCTCCTGTCTACATTGCACTTCTATTGAATTGAAAATAAATCTAAAATTCAAGATCACAAAGTACATTTATTTGCATTCATTTGATTCCCAATCACGACACACTGGTAAGAATTATTAATATCTATTTAAAAATGCTTTGCAATGCAAAATAATAGCATTTTAAACACGCGATACAAAGATGCGATTAATCGCGATTAACTTTAGGATTAATCGCGATTAAGAAAATTAATCGTTTGACAGCCCTAGTGCAAATTCATAGAAACACACTTTCATACACTATACAATACAACACACATGCACACGTACAGTATACTATAGTAAAGATACTGTAGAAAAACACACAAACACACTGACAAACAAACGTACTGACTGTACGTTTCTACAGGGGTGGGCGTGGTTTACGGAGATTTTCTGTTTCTAACCCCTCCCCCTACCCTAACCCTAAGATCTCAGAACGTTACAATTTTACAATTTTCAAATTGTAACATAGCAACGTTGGTCCAAAACATTGCTATTTTACAATTTTCTGTGAGACTGTGTTGGACAAACACACGCACACACACAAACGCGCACGCGCACGCACGCACGCACACACGCACGCACGCACGCACGCACGCGAGCGCACGCACGCACACACACACACACACACACACACACACACACACACACACACACACACACACACACACACACACATCTACATCCCCCCAATCTTTAATGGGAAAATCCCAGAGCATTAAAATCAGATTTGCAGGATGACTCTGTGTGTGTGTTAAGCTAAGCTAAGCTAAGCTAAGACACAGTACAGCCGGCTGAACTCTGCGTTTCACAGTCTCTGCTCTAAACGCTGCCTTATGACATGGCCGCCACTTAGCAGACGCTCTCTCCAACAGCCACTTACAAAGGCCGTGAACACAGAATGAACTTTTAATAGTAAGGATCAAAGGAGTTTTGACAAATATTCCCATGACCCAGACCACCTTAGTCGAGTTGATTCCCACACCAGGTCCGGACGAGTTAAGACCAAAACCAGAGCAAATGAGTCCAATTCAACACCAAACGGCTATAGGTTGAGGCGATGTCTCGCTGGGTTAGCTGGCTCAGCCTGGCTGGGGGCGTGGTCAGGGTGGGGTAAATCCCCCATTCTATCCATTCAGCAAAGTTAGAATTTAGCTGCTAGCCCAGCCAGCAGACACGATCGGCGATTTGACCACCACAGTAAACGCACATCTGAACAGACGTCTTGTGTTCTGCTCGGTTCTGCTTTAGAATCCCCAAACCTGTAGTTTAGAGCCGCAGCACCGACCTTTGGTGAGTCAGCCATTGAGATATATGGGCGGTTTTACCCCACTCGCGCGCCAGCCGTATAACATTTTGTGGGCGTTCCCCACACATGCTGACTGTCTCTATACACTTGGTACAATTCTTTCCAAATGCCAAAAAAATGATTTGTACAGTAGCTCCTTCAACATACAAATGATCGATGCTAGGCTTGGGCGATATCCAAATTAAAAATATTGCGATATAGTCCCGCCCAAATATCGCGATATACGATATTACAAAGTATTATTAAGTTGAGGCAGCATCCGGGGCAGCTGTGGCTCAGGAGATAGAGCGGGTCGTCCACCAACCAGAAGGTCGGTGGTTCGATCCCCGGCTCCTCCAGTCCGCATGTCGAAGTGTCCTTGGGCAAGACACTGAACCCCAAATTGCTCCCGATGGCAGGTGCGTGGCAGCTGGCCGCCTTTGGTGTGTGAATGGGTGAATGTAGGCACATTGTAAAGCGCTTTGGATAAAAGCGCTATATAAATGCAGTCCTTTTTACCATTTACCATCCAACAGAGGGTGAGACATGTCACAAGATTGAGACAAGTCCAAAAACTTGAATATTGATAGAGAAGTGCCATGTAAAGAAATAAGAAAACCCTTCAACTTACCAGGGATGTGGATTGCAGTCATTTGCATCTGTGAGAGAGAGAAGGAATGAAAATCAATAACTTCAAAAGGGAATCAAACCTGAAGAATCCCCACAAAAACCTGATATGATCAATTAATCCATGTTGTCATTATGTTGCCAAAATGCAACACAAGCTCCTGGACAATGATTGTATTTGGAAGTGATTGTTGACAACACAGTCTCACAGAAAATTGTAAAATAGCAACATTTTGGAGCAACGTTGCTATGTTACAATTTCGGCTCGAAAATTGTAAAATGGTAACGTTCTGAGATCTTAGGGTTAGGGTTAGGGTACGGGGAGGGGTTAGAAACAGAAAATCTCTGTAAACCACGCCCAAACCACGCCCACCCCTGTAGACACGTACGTTGCCATTTTACAATTTCGGAGCCGAAAAATTGTAAAATAGCAGCGTTGCTCCACAAACATTGCTATTTTACAATTTTTTGGGAGATCGGGTTGTTGTTGAAGTGACTTGAATTCATTCAGCTCAAAAAATGGATAAATGAAGATGTAACGGTGACGCACTCTGAGCACAGGTGGGCCCCTCCCAGCCATCCTTGCAGATGCAGGTGAAGGCGTCTCCTCCTCCGACACACGTCCCTGCGTTCTCACAGGGAGCAGAGTCACACGTGCTGTTCTTGGCTGGAGGAACAAACCAGAGAACACAGAGGGATTTAGGACTTTTTCCACGACTTCCAAATTCCATGACTTTTCTATTTAACTTTTCTTTCCCTAACGAAGCCAGATCATAAAAAGGGATAATAAAAGGGGTTTTCTGGGGTTGCTGTAGAGAAAATCACCATCGAATGCAATACAGCGCCTAAGTCACACCCTCTTCTGGGTTTGGCATGGGACTTACCATTCCCCATAGATCTTTCCATAGACGTTTAGCAAAATCCTTATGAAAAGAGTTTTACTTGGTCAATCCAAGTGATTCAGCTATATTGAGAATCAGGAGAGACCATAGAACATTTCACTCTGACCAAGAAAAACAAACATACAGTACAGTATTTTTCTTCACCCCCTGTTTTGTTTTTATGTTTTAGTTTTTTCAACTATTTTTTAAAGTGCCATACAGCAAGATACCCACCATATTTAAACTAAACTATCCAACCAACACTGTATTAGTTACTTTTTTGGAGCACAGACACACACACAGAAGAGGCCGTAACAGATGGTAACGGCGTACATGTAATAGCGTTATTACACCGTTATTCCCAGTGCCATTAAGAGCATAATGAGTGGTGGAGGTCTGACCTGTGTTGCAGGTGCTGCCGCCCCAGCCTGAGGGGCAGCTGCAGAGGAAAGAGTCTCCGTGGTCGTAACATGTCCCACCATTACTGCAGGTGGTGGAGTCACACTGGCTTTCACCTGGACGCAGAAGGAAAGCATGTGATAATGTGCCAGTGTTGGTGACTAAGGCCCTAGTGATACTGGGAGAGTTCACAAGCTTGCACAACAGCCAGTTTAGTTAGGGCATCAAGCCTTGGAAGATTTAGCCTTGGATCTCTGGATTTCCACCCGACCTGAAAACGGTCAGGCCAATCACAACCGTTTATCTAACATGGAGCGGGCTTAATACAATGACTGAGAGAGGAGCGCCAGTGAGGCTTTTTTGAAAACACACATTTGGTTGATCTGATTGGTTGTAGGTCTATTCAATTGCGTCCATGAATTGAGAGAAAAGACAATTTGACATGGTGCAACAAATAAAAGCAGAAGACAAAGAAAGCACTGATTACAGTATCTGGGTTCAGGGGCATCATGCAAGCCAACATTCTGAGGGGGCGATTTTTTTTGGGCTGTTTTTCTAAAATGTTGGCCATTTGAAGCCAGATTTAGAGGAATATCTAATTTTAACATTAACATTAGGATTAGACTGTTGTGATGTCATTATTCAATTTTAACCATCAATATTTGCTCGTTTTCTCATTAGGGTAAATAGTGTATATTTATTTAGAGATTTTTTTGTCAATTATTTGTGCTGTTATGTTATTAGCTTAGTCACTCACTTCTACACTAGCTTCTACACTGCTGATACTTTTATTGAAATATAGCAAAATCTTGCTTCACCCAAAATGTTATTTACATAAAAAGACTACACCCACAATGCTAATTATTTGAAAGAACTGCATCTTGACCTGGAGACATCAACTGAAATTCAGTGTTTTGCTAACTACAGTATAACATGTTGATAGTGGTGGTAAAAATTTACAGTTTACTGCCATAACACCTCTACATGACATGTAAACAACATGATTGATGGCGAACATTACAATGCTAACTTTAGCTGCCTGGCACAAGTAGCCAACTAACTTGCTATGCAAACTATGCCTATAATAAGCATTTCATTTTCACATCTTTGAAAAAGGGATTGATGTTCTATTACTAATGACCGCCATGAATTTTTCTTTTTCTTTTTTCCCTTCCCCCAAAAAATCTGAGGGCGCAATAGGCCCCCTCAGTTTCAATGGGTATGACGCCTCTGTCTGGGTTGAAATGCTTACTCACATAAATTTTTCTTTCTGTTCACTTTTCATTTTTTCACCATGTCAAATTAAAAAAAAAATTATCAGCTCATTGATGTCGTTTGATGCCCCAACAGGTGCTTTTCTTTTTTGAGAATGTTTTGAGAATACACACCACACATACGCACGCATGCATGCACGCACGCACGCACGCACGCACTCACGCACGCACGCACGCACGCACGCACGCACGCACGCACGCACGCACGCACGCACGCACGCACACACACACACACACACACACACACACACACACACACACACACACAGACAGACAGACAGACTTACGTGAGTGGCAGGTCTTGCCCTTCCAGTTGTCTATGCAGTGACAGTAGAAGCCGTTGACCAGATCCACGCAGCGGCCCCCATTCTGACATGGGTTCCTGCTGCACTCGTTCACATCTGAGAGGGGGGGAGGGGAGCGAGAGATTGAGGAGAGAGAGATAGAGGGGAGGGAGAGAGAGAGAGAGGGGAGAGAGAGGGCGGGAGGGGTGAGAGAGAGGGAGAGGGGGGGAGAGAGAGAGGGAGGGAGAGATAGAGGGGAGGGAGAGGGAGGGAGGGGGTGAGAGAGAGGGAGAGGGGGGGAGAGAGAGAGGGAGGGAGAGGGGGGAGAGAGAGAGGGGAGAGGTGAGCGAGGGATCAGTACAGTAACAGGTTATGGTTACAGTTATCGTTTCAATGCCAATTTGACCATGTGGTCCTGCCAGGACACATTCAGTAGGCCAACGTGTCTAGACGCACAAAGATGGGATTCCGCTGACCTTCCAACATCATAATTCTGATCCAGATTTCTTTGGGGGACCAAAGTTCCTTCTTTGCCATTCAGTTTGGCCAGTTAGCCAACTTGCTCTCTGCTCAATAAATCAACCAATTACGGTACTGTATTTCTGACTCCAAGAAACATTTTCAGAACTAAAACTCTAATCTGCCAAATTTGAATTAAAATAGCCATATGCTATTTACAGGATAGATTAAGAGTGTAGAAACACATTCAGACAAACAGAGACAGTCGGGCGGTGAAGTTTCCTGCTGCTAAATCCACATGAGTTCCCGTACTGGCCCACCACACCTTTCTATTTTAGTCTCCCACTCTGCTTTCCAAATATTTGAGCTATAAGAAAATGCTAAAGGTGAGAAAACAGCTACAGACAAACAGCTCCTCCATTTTCTCTGCTTCCAGAGACTATTGGACTGCTAGTCTGGGCTGGATGCTACAGGACTGACTCACAGGTAGCATGGCTAGGGCCTGTCTACCTCATCTACTACGACAGACAGACAGACAGACAGACAGACAGACAGACACACACACACACACAGACTCATTCACTCACCGACGTCACACAGGCTGCCCTCCCAGCCGTCTGGGCAGAAACATTGGAAGGAGTTGATCCCGTCAATGCAAGTGCCTCCATTCTTACAGGGAGATGACACACAGTCATTAATGTCTGGAAAGAGAGAGAGAGAGGGAGAGAGCGAGAGAGATGAGGAGAGAGAGAGAGAGAGAGAGAGAGAGAGAGAGAGAGAGAGAGAGAGAGAGAGAGAGAGAGAGAGAGAGAGAGAGTATTTAGCTTCGTGGCTAAAATGTGAGTGTGGAATGAAGCGAGTTTACACCTCAATTTGTACTTTTTTCTTCTTTTTTTCTTGCCTTACAGACATTTAAGAGGGAATGTAAGTGTCTTACAAACCCCTTAGATCTTATCTCAGCTCATCAGATCAGCTTTTGGGAATTGGAGAAGAAACAGTTTTCTAGCGATGTCCCTGCAATTTGACACGGACTGAATAGTGAAATCGTAATCGTTTGAGAGAACATCGAAGCATTCTGTGAAAAAAGCAGGGGCCAATGCTTAAGTTAATCATTATATTATAGAAAAGATATATATATATTATACAAAAAATCTTAATATAATTGTACATGCAAAGGTCTCTGCATATCTGATCTGCATCTCCGGTGGCCTTCTCCTTTGACAGTAATTATTTCCCCTGCCTAGTTACGTGTTTTCTTTCCTTGTGCTGTAAACTGAACTAAGAGGGCGATGATAAGCGAGACGGTAATTCTGGAGCCAGAATTACCGTAAGAATGATGTGGGTCACATTGATGGTAACTGATGATAAATATAGTCCGTGCATGTCTCATCGTGCATGTCTGCGTGCGTGCGTGCACGCGCATGTGTGTGTGTGTGTGTGTGTGTGTTAATACAGTAGTGACTCACTCTCATGGCAGTAGGTGCCAGTGAAGCCCGGCTCACAGGAGCAGCTGAAGTTCCCGGCAGGCAGGCTGATGCAGCGGCCGTGCGGTCCGCAAACATTGGACGAGATGTGCCACACCCTTTTCTGAGTGTCGTTGGTTGCCACGGCGACGGTGCAGCTGTCAATCACTTGAGGGCAAAAATGGAAAGAGGCACAAAATAAAAAGAAGAGGCGATCAGCAAGGTAGAAATCTGTTGAGTTCAGGAAGAACTTGTCCTAGACCAACAACAGGTGTTTATTTGCTTGAACAGATATGAAACTCTTATGAAAGACAGGTTATTATTTGACAGGAAGCATTTTTTTTTAATATAAGCTTATAATCTTAGCAAGCATTTTTACCGTATAAGCTTATAATCCAACCAAAAATGATTCAACCAGTCCCAACATGTGACATTTCTCAATGTTTCAGTCAAAGAACTTTCTCACGTTAAACAATGAAAATGTCCTGCGAAGACATGAAAGGAGGAGAAGAAGAAGAAGAAGAAGAAGAAGAAGAAGAAGAAGAAGAAGAAGAAGAAGAAGAAGGGAAAAACGTGTGGTACCTTGACACTGGTTGGTCTTGCAGTGGTCTTTGAGCTGGGAGCAGGTTCTCCCCTCGTAGTCGTCGGGGCACGTGCAGTAGAAGTCTCCCGTCACACTGTGGCACTGGGCCTGGTTCTGACACGGGTTGGGACTGCACGGGTTATTCTGCACCTGCACATGGAAGGAAGGAGGCACACATAGATTTGTGAATAAAGGAATGAAGGTAGTCATGAGTGAAGGGAGGTAGGAAGGCGAATTTCCACTATGGTGGACAGTAATGTCAGTAATGACAGTAATGAGGCTCCTCACCTCACAGGTGGTGCCTGAGAAACCCTGGGGGCATTCACACATGTACCCGTCCAGCAGGGCGTGGCAGCGGCCGCCGTGCCTGCAGGGGGCGCTGGCACAGCGGCTCCTCTGGACCTCACAGTGCCGGCCCACGAAGCCCGGCTGGCAGGTGCACTGGTAGCCTCTGCTCGCCTCCTGCAAGAGAGAGGGAAGAAGTTACCAAAAGGTGAAAAACATAAAGAGCTAATCAAAGTAACCACCTTTCAGATTCCTTCCTCTATATAATGAACCTTTGCATTATCATAAAGTATACAAAAGATCGATTCAGCAAGCAGACGGCGATGTGCAGGAGGCCAAGTCCAGTCTCATAGGTTTTACTGAAGTCCAGGTTCACCATCAATTCAAACTAGCACAGCATTTTCATCATATATTATGGCACAGCAAACATTCATATGGAAATAGCTTTGGAAAGTTCTGAACTGTGTGTTGCTGAGACAGAAACAGGTCTGAAACAAAGTAGCCTACATTTGTCTGTCTTAAAAAATGCCATTTTAGTGTAAGAATATTCAGAAGATATGTGGCTTGTGAAAAATAGGTCCAATATTTGTTTTGGTGACTATGGGGCAAAAGAATCAGTTATAATCTGTGCTCGCATTCACTTCTCCCATTGACTCCAATAGACTCAGAACCTGCCGCTAGTCTCCTAAAGGGGCATGGCAGTGGTGAAACCCACATTGCCTGGCAGTTGGACCGTCTCATTCATCTGAACTGTCTCTGGTCTCAACTTTCACTTTGGCCCTACATTGACATGCTGATTGGTCTAACACACTCCCACCATTGGCTGATATTCTGACTGATGCTGTACCCACAGGGCTAATGATCAATCCTTCTTGCTCACTCCTGTTTCTGATTCCTACATTAAATATGATGTTCACTACCTTGGAGAAAACTTCTCAGCCATTATACTGTACGTTAGCAACCATTGTTCAAAAGCCATAATACCCTAAAGACATTCTTTACTGTAATGACAGGTACTTTCAGGTACTTTGATGATATCGGCAGTAATTGGCTGAGCCTTGCACCAACTGCATCACTGTTAGAACCATGATCATAAAACAAAATGCCCTCTTAGGTTTTATGGCTTCAATTTTCTGATCATTACCTCTGTCAAGGAGGTTATGTATTCGGTGCCATTCGTAAATGGTAAAATGGTAAATGGCCTGCATTTATATAGCGCTTTTATCCAAAGCGCTTTACAATCAGTAGGTACATTCACCCATTCACACACCGATGGCGGCCAGCTGCCACGCAGGGTCCAACAGGAGCAATTTTGGGGTCTTGCCCAAGGACACTTCGACATGCAGACTGGAGGAGCCGGGAATCTAACCACCGACCTCTTTTATCCAAAGCGATTAGTGGACGACCCGCTCTACCTCCTGAGCTACAGCCGCCCCATTTGTTTTTTTTGTCAGCAGGATTATGGCGAATCTACTTGTCCGATTTTCATGAAACTTGGTGGAACGGTGTAGCATGGGCCAAGGAAGAAGCAATCACATTTTGGAGCAGATCCAATCCAGACATACTGTATAATTTGGTTGCACTTCCACATTTGCATATCATCAAAGAATGGCCTATAGACGGTTTTCACCAGAGCGCAACCCCACAGCACTTCCTTTTTCTCAGCATTCGGCAAACTGCAGAAATATTCACTCGACATCGTTACTTTTGTTTTCGCTGCTCAGCTGTATAGACGGTTTTCACGGAATGGTCAGTCCTGCACTTGAATGTTTTTTTTTTTATGTCCATAGCAAACACTGCAACAGGAAGTGAGCGGGGGTTCAATGTAGAATGTTTTTGTTGTCAAGTTAAAACCGTCTATAGACCCATTTCATAGCAACCATTTTGAGGTGGTAAAGCAGCAAGTAAAGCAGGTGTAGTCAATACCATTACTTGTGGTTCCATTCCATTTAGGTGTTCCAGTGCTAGGGCCCTCGTTAATGTTATTGGTTACACCTGCTTTATTTCCTACTTTGCCACCTAAAACCGGTTGCTGTGTGAAAAGGACCTATTAGCCTTGGAGGGGGTGTGCGCTCTTCGAGTGCCCTTCTAGTTTCTTGGTTGGTGCAGATTTTACATTTCTGAATCTCACCTTGCAAGTCCCTCCATTCTGACACTTGGCACCATGGCAGCTGTTGACATCTGTTGGGGGAAAATATCATGTCTTAGTCTAAATGTCACACATGAGAAAGAGGAACATGCATGGGTGGATGGGTGCGGTGAACGTGCAGGTGCTACAGGAGAGCAGGTGAATGCCAGGCTCTTCATGCCTAGAAGATGGAAAGAGTGCAGGCAGGCAGATGTGACTCTCTTGGCTAAAGCACATGCAGTGAAGCCATGCAGGCTGCAGATGAGAAACTAGCCTGCAAGCTTCACAAACAGATGTTTGACAGTCATCTGAAAAGCTACAGTCCATTTTACTCTTTAGACAAAGTAGAACAGCGGAGCAGCATGAGATATACAGGCCTCGGAGAGCCAGGAGAGACCAGAGGAGAAGAGAGAGGTGAGAGAGCCAGGAGAGACCAGAGGAGAAGAGAGAGCAGAGCTATGGGTGAGAGAGAGAGAGAGAGAGAGAGAGAGAGAGAGAGAGAGAGGCAGGAGAGACCAGAGGAGAAGAGAGAGCAGAGCTATGGGTGAGAGAGAGGCAGGAGAGACCAGAGGAGAAGAGAGAGCAGAGCTATGGGTGAGAGAGAGAGGCAGGAGAGACCAGAGGAGAAGAGAGAACAGAGCTACAGGTGATAGAGAGCCAGGAGATACCATATGAGAAGAGAGAGCAGAGCTACAGGTGAGAGAGAGCCAGGAGAGACCAGATGAGAAGACAGAGCAGAGCTACAGGTGAGAGAGAGAGCCAGGAGAGACCAGAGAAGAGAGAGCAGAGCTACAGGTGAGAGAGAGCCAGGAGAGACCAGAGGAGAAGACAGAGCAGAGCTACAGGTGAGAGAGCCAGGAGAGACCAGAGGAGAAGACATAGCAGAGCTACAGGTGTGAGAGAGACCAGAGGAGAAGACAGAGCAGAGCTACCAGGTGTGAGAGAGAGCCAGGAGACCAGAGGAGAAGAGAGAGCAGAGCTAACAGGTGTGAGAGAGAGCCAGGAGAGACCAGAGGAGAAGACAGAGCAGAGCTACAGGTGAGAGAGAGAGAGCCAGGAGAGACCAGAGGAGAAGACAGAGCAGAGCTACAGGTGTGAGAGAGAGAGCCAGGAGAGACCAGAGGAGAAGACAGAGCAGAGCTACAGGTGTGAGAGTGAGCCAGGAGAGACCAGAGGAGAAGAGAGAGCAGAGCTAACAGGTGTGATAGAGAGCCAGGAGAGACCAGAGGAGAAGAGAGAGCAGAGCTATGGGTGAGAGAGAGCCAGGAGAGACCAGAGGAGAAGAGAGAGCAGAGCTACAGGTGAGAGAGAGGCCGATACAGAGGCCGACAGAGACTAATGCTGGTATGATACTAACTGATGTCACAGTTCTGGCCCGCCCATCCACGAAAACAGGCACAGAGATATCCACCAATCAAGTTTTTGCAAGAGACGGCATTTAAGCAACGCTTCCCCAAACACTCATTAACGTCTGCAAAATGGAGATGAGAGAGAGAGGCAGAGGGAGACAGAGAGAGAGAGAGAGAGAGAGAGAGAGAGAGAGAGAGAGAGAGCTAAGAACCTGCTTACAAGCCCCGCCACCAAGCGTAGCCTCCTGCCGCACAATGCACTGAAACTGAAGCCCACATCCTGATATACACTCATGATATACTCTAATGCTGTGGTTCTCAACATCAGTCCGATGTCCCCAACGTCCGGGGACCAGCAGGGGTCCTTGAGGGGGTTCCAGGAAGAAGTGAACACAATTAGAGAACGTAGAAGAATGACTATTTTGAACATATGCATACCTCTTATCTACTACAATACAGACAGGCATACATGTCTGAACAAATCATATCAAACAATACAAAGATTCTCAGATTTGGGTCAGAGAGACAAAATCTCATCAAATGGTGGTCCATGGCTCTAATGTGGACTAAACGAGAAGTCATCAATATGACAAGTGTTGAGACTCACTGCTGTAATGTAACTGGGTTGCAGGTGAGGTTTCAACTCTGATTTCCAGCTTGAGATCCGTTTTCCTGCTTTTGCAGCCTTCTGTCCACATTCCCTGCTGACCGTTTCTTTCACAGCTCTGATGCCCCCCCCCCCCACCCCCCCCCCCCCCCCCCCCCCCGCCTGGCTTCGTTTCTCTATTGCATTCCCCGCGGGCCGACCTGCAGCATTCCAAGTGGTCAGTTTCAGAGGCTCACTATAAACCCACCAGTGCATTAATACTACTCCCAGGAGGTAAGCAGCACCTGTCGGCCCTGCCGAAACTCAACACCACCACCAAGCCCCCCCCCACACACACACACACACATACACACACACACACACACACACACACACACACACACACACACACACACACACACACACACACACACACACACACACACACACACACACACACACACACACACACACACACACACACACACACACACACACACACACACACACACACACCCCTCCCAGGTACCACCCGCTCCCTGAAAGGAGTAGCACTTTTCAGAATAACAGAAGCCGTAACACAAGCCGCGCGTTTGGGTTCCTCCCTGCCTGCGGCGCGTGTGTCCTCCGGCCGCTCCGGGTGGAGGGGGCGAGCAGGGCTCCGTTATGTGGGGGCCTTGCCTCACCGTAGCGTACATACTCCCCCGGGTGGAGGGGGCGAGCAGGGCTCCGTTATGCGGGGGCCTTGCCTCACCGTAGCGGGAGGGGGCGAGCAGGGCTCCGTTATGCGCAGGCCTTGCCTCAGCGTAGCGTACATACTCCCCCGGGTGGAGGGGGCGAGCAGGGCTCCGTTATGCGGGGGCCTTGCCTCACCGTAGCGTACATACTCCCCTTTTGGAGCCAAAGATAACCCCCCGACAGAGTATATTTGGTCCCAAGGCTAGCAGTTGCCAGGCGGGAGGTTATTTTTAACTTTACTCAAGTCACCTGGCTTGAGTTGCAGATATCTCTCCGTTGGACATGCGTACACACATACAGTACACGCACATTTCAAATCAGTAGCCACCCTGCAATAATACTACTGGCTGGACATGGCAGGATAAACAAACAGCTAGATATATCTCTGCAAGCGACGGCGTTCATGGAATGAATTTGAACGCACAGCATTCACAGTAGGTGCAACATACAGAAAACAAAGAAACACACAAAACACGGCAAAATATCACTCAACATGCAAATACAATCTATACAAATACAGTACAAGCAATAAACACAATGATAATTCAAACGACACTTGAACCTCATCTTCTCAAGCTTTCATGTGCACACTCGCCTATTACAGTAGCTCTTAATATAGTTTCATTCCGAAATGCTATAAATCCATTTTGGAAAATCTTCTACAACGTGCTCCACCCCGGATTTATTATAACAACTGGGTGCTGCATCCTTAAAGTGGTAAATAATAAATCAGAAAGACAAGCTGACAGCACTCCGTCAATTTGGAGTGCTGTCCTTGTCATTTTGATTTATACCTCATGCAATTTATTAGCCAATATGTGGAAAGATTTTTACATGACTGATTTATTAGTTACCCCAACACGTAACTTTCAAGCCAGCATGTCCCCCCCCCCAAAGGGGTGGAACCTCATTTTGCAATGAAACAAACAGACTAACTTACTTTATTCTTTAAACAAAAGATAGCCGTTGTTCACAATATAGTGATGAATAATGAATTGGTTATTAGACATGAGAGGCACACCTATCTGGCAGGTCTTGCCCGTCCACTGGGGAGGGCAGAGGCATTCAAAGCTGTTCTCCCCGTCGATGCAGGTCCCGCCCTGAGCACAGGGGCTGGAGGCGCACTCATCTGTGTCTGAAACACAAACACACCCAGGCTCAAGCATTTTGTTCCCCCTGACTGTTACAACACTGAGCAGCAAAGCAATGAACACATGTGTATGTATGTGTACACACAGAACACATGTGTATGTATGCACAAAGACATGTACACACAGAACACATGTGTATGTATGCACAAAGACATGTACACACAGAACACATGTGTATGCACAAAGACATGTACACACAGAACACATGTGTATGCACAAAGACATGTACACACAGAACACATGTGTATGTATGCACAAAGACATGTACACACAGAACACATGTGTATGTATGCACAAAGACATGTACACACAGAACACATGTGTATGTATGCACAAAGACATGTACACACAGAACACATGTGTATGCACAAAGACATGTACACACAGAACACATGTGTATGTATGCACAAAGACATGTACACACAGAACACATGTGTATGTATGCACAAAGACATGTACACACAGAACACATGTGTATGTATGCACAAAGACATGTACACACAGAACACATGTGTATGCACAAAGACATGTACACACAGAACACATGTGTATGTATGCACAAAGACATGTACACACAGAACACATGTGTATGTATGCACAAAGACATGTACACACAGAACACATGTGTATGCACAAAGACATGTACACACAGAACACATGTGTATGTATGCACAAAGACATGTACACACAGAACACATGTGTATGTATGCACAAAGACATGTACACACAGAACACATGTGTATGTATGCACAAAGACATGTACACACAGAACACATGTGTATGCACAAAGACATGTACACACAGAACACATGTGTATGCACAAAGACATGTACACACAGAACACATGTGTATGCACAAAGACATGTACACACAGAACACATGTGTATGCACAAAGACATGTACACACAGAACACATGTGTATGCACAAAGACATGTACACACAGAACACATGTGTATGCACAAAGACATGTACACACAGAACACATGTGTATGTATGCACAAAGACATGTACACACAGAACACATGTGTATGCACAAAGACATGTACACACAGAACACATGTGTATGCACAAAGACATGTACACACAGAACACATGTGTATGCACAAAGACATGTACACACAGACTGTATTTATCATCAGCTACCATCACTTATCAATTATTCTTACTATCCACCTTATTTTTGAATGCCCCGCTGTAAAATAATTGACCTATCGCTAAGCCCCGCCCCGAACGCAGACGAGCCAATCACAGCGCGTGCAGCTCTACAATACACTCGGACATTCTCAGCTTAGAGCTCCATAGAGAAGCACTAGAAAACGTGAGTTTCCTCTGGTTTTATGGGGTTTTATACATTTATAAGTTGAAAGAAATGGTCAAACGATGTGCATGGGGGTAAATGCAACATTACGAGGTATCCTGGGAGGCCAGGCAATTGATAATATTAAACTAGTAAACGTAGATCCACTCACATCCACAATGCTACTGTTTTGGAGTTAAATCTGCAATCGTGGTGACAGCGAGATGACGAGTCTTCTCCCTCATTTGGCTCTTTGAACAACTCGAGATATTTATCGGCGAGATTTTTTGCCAAGCTGGAGGCGCTGCGTGCTACAGTATGTTGTGTCTGTGTCAGTATTTTATATAAAAGGGAGCTAGAGCTCTGTCTGTTTGTTTGTCTGTCTGTCTGTCCCACTGATGACATCATCAGTGATGTCATAAATTCACTCACTCACACACACACACACACACACACACACACACAAAGTCCCAGTGATGATGTCAGTAGTGATGTCATTAATTTCCCTAAGGCTGAGGCTATAGTTCAGTGATGATGTCATCAGCGATGTCATCAGTCATGATGTCATCAGTGAAGTCATCAGTCTGAGGCTCACGAGAGAGAGTGAGGGAGAGGGAGAGAGAGTGGGGAGAGACTGAGGGAGAGAGGGGGAGAGAGACTGAGGGAGAGAGAGAGGGAGACATTGCGCTCGTGCCAATAGGACAGGCAAGGCCACGCAGTAGTTCAGCTGTGGGTGAGGCCGAGCTGCATTATGCGATCTGCAGGGCCAGCTTGGGGAGCTGCAGGACAGGCGAGCCCGCATAGCGGGCGAGCCTAGGAATTGAGCGAGCGTAGCGCGCGAGATGCCTAGTTGCACCAAATTCCTGGTCAACACATCCGCCAAGAGTGAAGTAGATTGGACAAACAGTTCTTGAGATATGCAAAGGACACACACACACACACACACACACACACACACACACACACACACACACACACACACACACACACACACACACACACACACTCACACTCACTCACTCACTCACTCACTCACTCACTCACGCATTCACATACTGAACGTACAGACAGAGATTCCTTGCCTTATAGTTAAGATAGCTAACACTGGTTCAAGTGGTACGTTTGTAGACTAAACCAGCCACTATGGAAGACAGGCTTGTAAAATTGGCCTGTGACTTCTGAGATGAACCAGCCAATCTAGCCACTTTTCTTCCAGGACCTCATGTTTAGAGCTCTTAGCACAGTACAGACCTCTAGTCTCACTTGTCATCCCCCTTCCTTTTTCATCTCGTTTAGATGCCAGACATGTGCACGGGCGTAAGGAGGGGGTCATCTGCTCTATAGATTGAGGTTTAGAGCCACCCACCTTTAGCACAGGTGGGCCCAGACCAGCCTGCGGGACAGTGACACTCGAACCCTGATGGGACTTCATGGCACGTCCCTCCATTGGCACAGGGGTTGGACACACAGGCATGCTCAGCTAGAGAGGGAGAGAGAGAGAGACAGAGAGAGAGAGAGAGAGAGACACAGAGAGAGCGGGAGAGAAAGAGAGAGAGGGAGAGAAATAGAGTGAGAGAAAGAGATAGAGTGTGAGAGAGAGAGAGAGACAGAGAAATTAAGGAAGAAATAAAAAGGGAGAGCAGAAAAAAGGAAGAGAGGGGTCAAAGAGTTGGTTTAGGGCCAGAGGGGAAAAGAGAAAATACATACAGGTGTCTACAGGCGTAACTCATCTGTCAGATTTATGAAATACTTGAATACTATGAGATACAGCCGAAGCGTGCCGCGGCACCCACAGCGTGTAATCTAAACCCCGGAGATGAGGCGTTTGATTGGCCAACTCACCGATCTGGCAGTTCTTGCCGGAGTAGCCGTCCGGACAGGCACAGTTGTACTCGTCAGGCTCCGTGTTCATACACGTCCCGCCATTCTTACACGGCCGGTTGGTCCCACAGTAGTTCAGATCTGCACAGCAATGGATTCTCATTCAGTGCCTGGCTGCAAACCTACTCCACATGCCTATCAAGACCTCTTGAACTGTTATTCAAGTCAATGGTTCTCAATGTGGGATCTGGGGGCCACCAGGTGTCCTTGAGGGAGTCCCAGGGGGTCCACAGCAAACTGATGAATTGTTAAACTTTGCTATCAATTTGTTTACAGGGGTCCTTGATATGATAAAGGTTGAGAACCACTGATTAAGGAACAAGTAGACAAATGCTGCCTTCAAGTGCTGTCGGAAATAGCATAATTACAAGGTTTGTGCGCATGAATGACCCAACAAAGTGGTAAACACTGCAGGGAAAGTCCAAATTCTGGCCCGCCAAGGTGGCTCTTTGCCAAGGTGACAAGGTGGCACCTTGCCAAGGTGAGGTTTAGGGGGTGGAGTGCATGGAAGGAAGTAATGACTGTTGGCAAATACATTTATTAGAACATCACTTCCATGCCTGATGCACATTTTCTTATTTCCATTCTTTTGCTGCTGCCTGACTTCTAAAAAATATAACAACAACCACAGAAATACTTTGCTCCCAGGGTCCATTTTGCTAATATTTCTGTATTTATGACTTGAAAACTTGCAGGAGCTAATGAGCATTTGAAGGCAGCATAAGAACACATTCACCGCAATGGCAATTTCCACTTCAGTTCCACACCCACAGTCTTGACAAATGTCTTTATGTGTGCTTGTGTGACCCATGTGGTGCAAAGACAATCAAACTGTAAGTACACACAAAGACACACAAAGTACACACAAAGACAATCAAACTGTAAGTACACACAAATACACACAAAGACAGTCAAGCTGTAAGTACACACAAAGACACCCAAAGTACACATAAAGACAATCAAACTGTAAGTAGACACAAAGACACACAAAGTACACACAAAGACAATCAAACTGTAAGTACACACAAATACACACAAAGACAGTCAAGCTGTAAGTACACACAAAGACACCCAAAGTACACATAAAGACAATCAAACTGTAAGTAGACACAAAGATACACAAAGTACACACGAAGACAATCAAACTGTAAGTACACACAAAGACACACAAAGTACACACGAAGACAATCAAACTGTAAGTACACACAAAGACACACAAAGTACACACAAAGACAATCAAACTGTAAGTACACACAAAGACACACTAAGTACACACAAAGACAATCAAACTGTAAGTACACACAAAGACACAAAAAGTAGTACACACGAAGACAATCAAACTGTAGGTACACACAAAGACACACAAAGTACACGCAAAGACAATCAAACTGTAGGTACACACAAAGACACACAAAGTACACACAAAGACAATCAAACTGTAAGTAGACACAAAGATACACAAAGTACACACAAAGACAATCAAACTGTAAGTAGACACAAAGACACACTAAGTACACACAAAGACAATCAAACTGTAAGTACACACAAAGACACACTAAGTACACACAAAGACAATCAAACTGTAGGTACACACAAAGACACACAAAGTACACGCAAAGACAATCAAACTGTAAGTAGACACAAAGACACACAAAGTACACGCAAAGACAATCAAACTGTAAGTAGACACAAAGACACACTAAGTACACACAAAGACAATCAAACTGTAAGTAGACACAAAGACACACAAAGTACACACAAAGACAATCAAACTGTAAGTACACACAAGGAAGCACCCGTCAACCCCATAGTTGTGAATGCCATGCTGGGCTGCAATTTGTTAAGGAAATAAAAACTTTTTGAACCGTCATCCCCATATTTTTCTCCTGAGATGGCATTATACTAAAACAAACAGAGTGAGAAGAAAATTCTGGCTCCACCAAACTACACTCACATTCTTGTTTGGCAGTGACAATACTCTATTAGGCGGCGTGCACACACAACAAGCTTATTTGAGCTGCCAGCGTCTTTCTGCAATTCATTCTCTATGGTAAGGGAGGACGCGCTAGGTGCGCTCCTCTTTCGAGGAACGCACCTGGCGTTTAAGCGCTCTTGGCGGCTAGTGTTTTTGGCGGAGCGCTCTGGGCGTCACCAACCTTTTTGAGGTCGAGGGCTACCTGAAGGGTAGAGAGTCATGTGGGGGGCTACCTGTTGAAATTTGCTCGATTTGCATTTAATCGAGACATATAAATGAGAACTGGTTCTCAATTGACCTACCTGGTTAAATAAAGGTTAAATAAAATAAATAAATAAATAAATAAAATACACTCTTTTCTTTCACTGTTGTGAAGAAGAACTCTTCCTCCCACTCCTCATGAAATTGGTAATGTTTTTTCTTTCGCTTTTCTGCCATTGTTCTTGCTTTCCATCATTTAGCTTAGCCGACTGAAATAATCATTGGCAGCTGGCAGTTGCACTGTCGCAGAGTGAATGACGTAGTGACGTAACGTAAAACTAAACTTTGACCCCAGCCCAGGCGGATCAAAATAGTTACTCAATAATTAATTATACACAGACAATAAATTATACACAGACAATAAACGTTTTTAAAACGTATGCATTGTTAAACCAAATATTTTCTACATTCGTGTGTTATTGTGGAAAGGGAGGAGAAAAACAAATAAAAAATAAATTTTTCTGATTATATTTTTTTGTTTTGTTTTTTGTTTTGTTTTTCCTTTCTTTCCCCTGTGTCTGAGTCTGTTTGTTTGTTTTGTCTTGTTTGTGTTCTATAAAAATTTAAAATATATATATATATACGTATACTGTATATATATTTTTTTTTTCATTTTTCTGAACGTGGCCTGCGGGCGCCACAGCGCCAACCCGCGGGTGACCAGGTGCCCGCGGGCACCGTGTTGGCTACCACTGATTTGGAGGAAAAGCGCGCTGCTCATCAATGTCACTCCTCCTACCTCTTCTCCTGCCAGGGGGATCTTCAACCGCCGCTGGTGCCAGAATTGCCAATAATCTGGCTTTCATGTTTACAGTGCGAACAAACAACATCAACAAACAGACTAAACTAGCTGGCTACCGTCCGAGTGGTCGTTGTGTCCTGAATTGTACTGCACGCGACTGCAGGGGGAAACAAAACAAAGCACACAAAAATCGCTCCGTGCGCTGTTTTGTGTACAATGGAAGCACTCTCGACATGATTTCCAAAGCTTTCCCACGCCGCCTTACCCTGCTAAACCCAGGCTTCTAATTTCTAAGAGTTGTAGATTTGCACCAAAATCCAAGGGAAAGTGGTAAAAAAACACACACATTGTAATGCCAAAATCTCACCTAAATACCTAGTTACCTACATTTTCTCCAGTCTCCTGTCACATATCCAAAGATAACTAATTTCTATCATTTTATGAATAACTTGGATGTTGGGTTTTTCTTTTTCTTGAAATTACTCTACAATGGAGTTAAGGATAGTTTCACACATTTTTTGGAGGCTCTCACCTTTATCGCAGAGCAAGCCGCCCCAGTTCTTCTCACAGGTACACTGCCATGGCTCGTTGCAGGTGCCGTGAACACAGCCTGGGTAGGGCAGGCACTCGTCACAGAACGGGCCCTGCCAGCCATAGTTACACCTGCAAGAAGACGCACAGAATCCACTTGAGTTGCATGTTTTCAATTATACTGTACATCAATTATACATACGTATTATATGATATTATAATTATACATACTGTACATCAATTATACATACGTATTATATGATATTATAATTATACATACTGTACATCAATTATACATACGTATTATATGATATTATAATTATACATACTGTACATCAATTATACATACGTATTATATGATATTATAATTATACATACTGTACATCAATTATACATACGTATTATATGATATTATAATTATACATACTGTACATCAATTATACATACGTATTATATTATATTACAATTATACATACTGTACATCAGGGTCAAATAGTGGTTTAATGCATCGAATACACATAGAGGACCTCAAACACAATGAAACTGCCTTGGCTCTAAATGCGCCTTGATACATTGAACTGAGTCGATCACGTGGGGAGAGCTGTCTGCAAGTTTTCACAGAAAACAGTAACACTTGTAAATTAACTGAGACACAGTGTGGGTTCATTGACATGTTTGTTCGACTTGTTTGCATGTTCTCACGGGTGGTTCAGTGCGGCAGTTACGTTCTTACAGCTACAGCCTGAGGGATTTCATGCACACTGAGGCGCAGAGGGAGATGGCTGGGGAAAACAGAGATAGTTACATAGTGATAGCAAACAAGTAATTTAATACATTCACAATGTGTGAGGCCTTGATTTAGGCCCTAAATCAAGTTAGGTTATCGTACCAGTCGCATGTCCCGCTGTGATAAATCGAGGAATGTTGCAGGTGCCGAATCAGTTTTATCTCGACCAATCACATACAACTCATCTAACAGGAAGGGACTCTACTGTACTTGCAAGTCGAATGTGGAGCCTAGAGTAAAGTCTTCACTGTACTGAACCTATAGGAAACCTACAGTAATGTCTTCACTGTACTGAGCCTATAGGAGACCTACAGTAATGTCTTCACTGTACTGAACCTATAGGAAACCTACAGTAATGTCTTCACTGTACTGTGCCTATAGGATACCTACAGTAATGTCTTCATTGTACTGAGCCTATAGGAGACCTACAGTAATGTCTTCACTGTACTGAACCTATAGGAAACCTACAGTAATGTCTTCACTGTACTGTGCCTATAGGAGACCTACAGTAATGTCTTCACTGTACTGAACCTATAGGAAACCTACAGTAATGTCTTCACTGTACTGTGCCTATAGGAGACCTACAGTAATGTCTTCATTGTACTGAGCCTATAGGAGACCTACAGTAATGTCTTCACTGTACTGAGCCTATAGGAGACCTACAGTAATGTCTTCACTGTACTGAACCTATAGGAAACCTACAGTAATGTCTTCACTGTACTGTGCCTATAGGAGACCTACAGTAATGTCTTCATTGTACTGAGCCTATAGGAGACCCACAGTAATGTCTTCACTGTACTGAGCCTATAGGAGACCCACAGTAATGTCTTCACTGTACTGAGCCTATAGGAGACCTACAGTAATGTCTTCACTGTACTGAGCCTATAGGAGACCTACAGTAATGTCTTCATTGTACTGAACCTATAGGAGACCTACAGTAATGTCTTCACTGTACTGAGCCTATAGGAGACCTACAGTAATGTCTTCACTGTACTGAGCCTATAGGAGACCTACAGTAATGTCTTCATTGTACTGAGCCTATAGGAGACCTACAGTAATGTCTTCACTGTACTGAGACTATAGGAGACCTACAGTAATGTCTTCACTGTACTGAGCCTATAGGATACCTACAGTAATGGCTTCACTGTACTGAGACTATAGGAGACCTACAGTAATGGCTTCACTGTACTGAGACTATAGGAGACCTACAGTAATGTCTTCATTGTACTGAGCCTATAGGAGACCTACAGTAGTGTCTTCACTGTACTGAGCCTATAGGAGACCTACAGTAATGTCTTCACTGTACTGAGCCTATAGGAGACCTACAGTAATGTCTTCACTGTACTGAGACTATAGGAGACCTACAGTAATGTCTTCACTGTACTGAGCCTATAGGAGACTTACAGTAATGTCTTCACTGTACTGAGCCTATAGGAGACCTACAGTAATGTCTTCACTGTACTGAGACTATAGGAGACCTACAGTAATGTCTTCACTGTACTGAGCCTATAGGAGACCTACAGTAATGTCTTCACTGTACTGAGCCTATAGGATACCTACAGTAATGTCTTCACTGTACTGAGCCTATAGGAGACCTACAGTAATGTCTTCATTGTACTGAGCCTATAGGAGACCTACAGTAATGTCTTCACTGTACTGAGCCTATAGGAGACCTACAGTAATGTCTTCGCTGTACTGAGACTATAGGAGACCTACAGTAATGTCTTCACTGTACTGAGCCTATAGGAGACCTACAGTAATGTCTTCACTGTACTGAGCCTATAGGAGACCTACAGTACAGTAATGTCTTCACTGTACTGAGCCTATAGGAGACCTACAGTACAGTAATGTCTTCACTGTACTGAGACTATAGGAGACCTACAGTAATGTCTTCACTGTACTGAGCCTATAGGAGACCTACAGTAATGTCTTCACTGTACTGAGCCTATAGGAGACCTACAGTACAGTAATGTATTCACTGTACTGAGCCTATAGGAGACCTACAGTACAGTAATGTCTTCACTGTACTGAGCCTATAGGAGACCTACAGTAATGTCTTCACTGTACTGAGCCTATAGGAGACCTACAGTAATGTCTTCACTGTACTGAGCCTATAGGAGACCTACAGTAATGTCTTCACTGTACTGAGCCTATAGGAGACCTACAGTACAGTAATGTCTTCACTGTACTGAGCCTATAGGAGACCTACAGTACAGTAATGTCTTCACTGTACTGAGACTATAGGAGACCTACAGTAATGTCTTCACTGTACTGAGCCTATAGGAGACCTACAGTAATGTCTTCACTGTACTGAGCCTATAGGAGACCTACAGTAATGTCTTCACTGTACTGAGCCTATAGGAGACCTACAGTAATGTCTTCACTGTACTGAGCCTATAGGAGACCTACAGTAATGTCTTCACTGTACTGAGCCTATAGGAGACCTACAGTAATGTCTTCACTGTACTGAGCCTATAGGAGACCTACAGTAATGTCTTCACTGTACTGAGCCTATAGAAGACCTACAGTAATGTCTTCACTGTACTGAGCCTATAGGAGACCTACAGTAATGTCTTCATTGTACTGAGCCTATAGGAGACCTACAGTAATGTCTTCACTGTACTGAGCCTATAGGAGACCTACAGTAATGTCTTCATTGTACTGAGCCTATAGGAGACCTACAGTAATGTCTTCACTGTACTGAGCCTATAGGAGACCTACAGTAATGTCTTCACTGTACTGAGCCTATAGAAGACCTACAGTAATGTCTTCACTGTACTGAGCCTATAGGAGACCTACAGTAATGTCTTCACTGTACTGAGCCTATAGGAGACCTACAGTAATGTCTTCACTGTACTGAGCCTATAGGAGACCTACAGTAATGTCTTCATTGTACTGAGCCTATAGGAGACCTACAGTAATGTCTTCACTGTACTGAGCCTATAGGAGACCTACAGTAATGTCTTCACTGTACTGAGCCTATAGAAGACCTACAGTAATGTCTTCACTGTACTGAGCCTATAGGAGACCTACAGTAATGTCTTCACTGTACTGAGCCTATAGGAGACCTACAGTAATGTCTTCACTGTACTGAGCCTATAGGAGACCTACAGTAATGTCTTCACTGTACTGTGCCTATAGGAGAGCTACAGTAATGTATTCACTGTACTGAGCCTATAGGAGACCTACAGTAATGTCTTCACTGTACTGAGCCTATAGGAGACCTACAGTAATGTCTTCACTGTACTGAGCCTATAGGAGACCTACAGTAATGTCTTCACTGTACTGAGCCTATAGGAGACCTACAGTAATGTCTTCACTGTACTGAGCCTATAGGAGACCTACAGTAATGTCTTCACTGTACTGAGCCTATAGGAGAGCTGCGACTGCTGCCGCCAAATGTCACAGCAGTCATTTGCTGGACAGAGCATCTTCATCAAGGTGAATGACACCCTTGCTGTGGCTCCTAATCTTATGACACAGTGCCAGGGGACATTCCACACGCAGTGTGTGTGTGTGTGTGTGTGTGTGTGTGTGTGTGTGTGTGTGTGTGTGTGTGCAATTCCTACGACTTGCACATGTGCATTAAATGCGCATGTACTGTATCTTACTAAGAATACAGTATGTGTGTGTGTGCGCGTGTGTGCGTGTGTGTGTGTGTGTGTGTGTGTCAGTGAGCGTGCAGTTGTTAGCGTGTTCTGTGTGTTGCATGTTGGACTCTGACCTCTTCTTTCTAACCCAGAATGAGCGTGGGGTTCTTTCTAACCCAGAATGAGCGTGGGGTTCTTTCTAACCCAGAATGAGCGTAACCCAGAATGAGCGTGGGGTTCTTTCTAACCCAGAATGAGCGTGGGGTTCTTTCTAACCCAGAATGAGCGTGGGGTTCTTTCTAACCCAGAATGAGCGTGGGGTTCTTTCTAACCCAGAATGAGCGTGGGGTTTGCGGGACAAGGGCCTCCAGAGAGCCTCTCGGCTGTGGCGGGACGGCCGGTGAAGGGTTAGCTAATCTGTTGGTTTATGGCAGCACTCTGTTATTCCAAGGCCAGTGGTAACCTTGCCCCACCTGTCCTGTCATTTCTCTGCCGGGGCTATTTTAGGGGCCAACCCCAACCCCCCAACACACACACACGCACGCACGCGCACACACACACACACACACGCACGCACGCACGCACGCACGGACGCACGCGCGCGCGCACGCACGCACGCACACACACACACACACACACACACACACACACACACACACACACACACACATAAACACACACACACACACACACACACACACACACACATAAACACACACACTTCAAAATGGACGGCGACCAAACACTCTCTTAGCAGTAGTGAGTGATATACTGCACTGTAGTGTCTGTGCTGAAGCTCTGTAATGTGCTGCACTATGCTGCATAGTTGTGGACAGTTACAGGGTTTTACTTCTGGGGTTTGATGTTTTTCACACCGCAGGTATAGAGCTCAACAGTCACGTGACTTTTCGTGACGTCATTTGTCCCGGAAGTAAGTGCTGCATTGATTTTCTCCATAGACATTTTGATAAATCCTTATATAATGCGTTTTAAGGCTGGAACCAGGCCAACCCGTGACCTACTAAATCGGGAGTGACCAAAACGTAACAACAAAAACAAAAACAACAAAAAATAACACCAGGAAAAAAAAAAATTCCCCCCCTCGTTATTTTTTGTTCTTGCTTTAACCGAATGTTTTATGGTCACTCCCGATTCTGGTTGGCTTGGTTCTAACTTCTAGCCTTAAAACTCGTTATATACAGTAAGGATTTATTGAACTGTCTATGGAGAAAATAAATGCGGAACTTACTTCCGGAGCAAATGACATCACGAAAAGTCACGTGACTTTCGAGCTCTATAAGAAAGTGTAATGCAAATGGCAGGTTACAAAGATGAGCGCTTTGCAAGGATAACATCTACTGTATGTTAGCACAGTGTAGACATCTACTGTATGTTAGCACAGTGTAGACGTTGTGTTGCTGAGCTGAGGCAGAGGGTGAGAGAGGAACAGGAGGACATGGCATGACATGGCAAAACCAGGCACCCATGCTACTGATAATACATCTTATTTGTGCCTTTGCACCTTTGAAACACAGTCAAATGCTTGTTGTGAGCTTGAAATGATAAGGTTCTATCTGGTTGGGGTGCAATTCTGATATTGAGCATCAAAGTATTTGACATACCATCTGGGGGGGGGGGGGAGAGACTGTTGAGTAATGTATATCTTTTACCATTTTGACAACATACGTTAGAATCAGCTACTGTAAATTCCAAGTTCCGGCTCTGTATAAACATGCATGAAAAGTTTTAATTCATCAACAATCTGTAACTTGAGTGATCTTTTTAACTGGGTGCCTCAGCACAACAACTTGAATCTGATGTTGCTCGTGTGTGACGGCGCTCTGCTTTGTTTACTACAGCCTGTGGCCAAAGAACTTACATTGCTAAGAACTGAAGGCTAATAGGTAATTCCTGTGCAACGTCAGCGCACAGCAAATCTGCCATTTTGGCCTGAAGGAGACTACTGTAATGATGCCAGTAAAACATCCTACAAAGTGCCATACAAAAGCACCTCTGACTGAAATGCCCTGTGTTCTTCCCGGTCACGGTGCGTCTCTCTGTCATGGTTCTGTGCTGTTTCCCAAAGGAGCAAGAAGGCATTTTCAGTCCAGAATGGCAGCAGCGCTGTTGTCCAAAAAGCACCAGACTTTGTCTCTTGGCTTCTATATTCTTTGACAGGGCTGTGCATTGTTTACTCCAGCCTGTGTCGTGCAGTATGTGCAGCTTGTCCGGTCCTGCGGTCGGCTGGCGGCGCCCTGCACAGTGTCAGCGGGAGAGAGCGGACAGCCTGTCTGGCTGCCGGTCGCCCACAGGCCAGGGGTGGCATTACCCGCAAGGCTCGCCGCTATCCCCGTCAATGGAAGGGGCCACGGGGGCCAGCCGGCACCAAAAATATCCCTCCTGCCCACGGCCACCAAACCACACCCTGCAGGACTGCATGGTGGGCAGGGGTAGGGGTGCTAGAGGGTGGGTGGGTGGGTGGCGGGGAAGGGGCGGGGGGGGGGGGGGGGTGCTGGGGACCACTCATCCCTGACCGCTCCGAGACTTTTGAATTATTTACAAAAAATATTAATTATTTCAAAACCCAGTGGACGGACTTAGCCCGCTGTTGCCTAGCTACATCTTTGGTAGTGTCACATGAGGGAGCGTAGGTTGTGTGTGAGGAAACAACACACCCAGCACACATTTTTAGGTTTCCTCTGCCAGGCAGGGCCTTTTTTCTTCTCTTACTCTCTCTCTCTGTCTGTCTTACTGTCTCTCTGTCTTACTCTCTACCTGTCTTACTCTCTCTCTCCCTCTATCTCTGTCTCTTAACCCTTCATTCTCTCTCTCTCAGTCTGTCTCCAACTCTTTTAATCTCTTTCACTTTTTCTATTACACCTTGCTCTCTCTCTCTCTCTGTCTTTCTATCTCTTACTTGCTCTCTGAAACACACTCCCCCCCCCCCCCCCCCCCCCTCACCCCCCCCACACACACCCTTTCAGGCTAGTGTGTTCCCGATTGAGATGTAGCTCCAAAATCACATGTTGAGGCACATTCCAAGATGTTCCTCTCCTTTCCAAATCCTCCGGCCATTTCCAATATGAATTGTCAGCATTATTCTTTGATTTTTTTTTTACGAGATCCAAACTAAATGGAACCTGCCTGGATAATGCCCACATCTCCCTCCCTTCACCACCCTCCACAGCTCCCTCCCTGCACCACCTTCCACAGCTCCCTCCCTGCACCACCCTCCACAGCTCCCTCCCTGCACCACCTTCCACAGCTCCCTCCCTGCACCACCTCTCACAGCTCCCTCCCTGCACCACCCTCCACAGCTCCCTCCCTGCACCACCCTCCACAGCTCCCTCCCTGCACCACCCTCCAAAGCTCCGTCCCTGCACCACCCTCCACAGCTCCCTCCCTGCACCACCTCCCACAGCTCCCTCCCTGCACCACCTCTCACAGCTCCCTCCCTGCACCACCCTCCACAGCTCCCTCCCTGCACCACCTCCCACAGCTCCCTCCCTGCACCACCTCTCACAGCTCCCTCCCTGCACCACCTCCTACAGCTCCCTCCCTGCACCACCTTCCACAGCTCCCTCCCTGCACCACCTTCCACAGCTCCCTCCCTGCACCACCTCCCACAGCTCCCTCCCTGCACCACCCTCCACAGCTCCCTCCCTGCACCACCCTCCACAGCTCCCTCCCTGCACCACCCTCCACAGCTCCCTCCCTGCACTACCTCCACATCTCCCTCCCTGCACCACCTTCCACAGCTCCCTCCCTGCACCACCTCCCACAGCTCCCTCCCTGCACCACCCTCCACAGCTCCCTCCCTGCACCACCTCCCACAGCTCCCTCCCTGCACCACCCTCCACATCTCCCTCCCTGCACCACCCTCCACAGCTCCCTCCCTGCACCACCCTCCACAGCTCCCTCCCTGCACCACCCTCCACAGCTCCCTCCCTGCACCACCCTCCACAGCTCCCTCCCTGCACCACCCTCCATAGCTCCCTCCCTGCACCACCTCCACAGCTCCCTCCCTGCACCACCTCCCACAGCTCCCTCCCTGCACCACCCTCCACAGCTCCCTCCCTGCACCACCCTCCACAGCTCCCTCCCTGCACCACCTTCCACAGCTCCCTCCCTGCACCACCTCCCACAGCTCCCTCCCTGCACCACCCTCCACAGCTCCCTCCCTGCACCACCTCTCACAGCTCCCTCCCTGCACCACCTTCCACAGCTCCCTCCCTGCACCACCTTCCACAGCTCCCTCCCTGCACCACCTTCCGTCTCCTCCCATTTCCAAAACACTTGGCACCGTGCGCACCGCAAGGCTTTTTAAAGCGCCAAACGCATCACAGTTGCATGTGTAATCACAACTAAATGGCGCTCCCCCTGCCGCCTCTCACATACTTAGTGTTACGTATGCCTTGTCAGCCTTTTGTCATCCACTGTACAGCCAGGTTACACTTCTAGGCCTGCTGCCATTCCTGTTATAACACCTCCAATCAGTGATTATCACAAGGCAAAGAAGCACCTATACAAACAAAAATCAATTATAATTTCAGGGGGGAAAACACACCAGTTTTATAGTAAAAAATAAAACTAAAATCTGGACTTTAAATTGAAGAGCTGAAGATGATTGGCCACTATTTTTTTTACTTTTTTGCATCATACTGCCTGGATGACTGAAATGCAGCTACACAGACAGTTTTATACTACTTGGAAAGATGGAAAGTATGAATTCAGGCCCTGAAGAAGTGGGTAAACTGCAAATCAAAAGGTGGGTAACCCGGGGTCAGAGTTCATCGCTCCACAGCACATGCATGGCTCCACACTCACTTCCCCAGCCAGGCCAGAGGCAGCCAAAACAAGGCCCGAGATAGGAAGAGGTGATGTGGGTTGCAGCAGACGTGTGTGTTTGTGTGTGTGGGGGGGATTTCTGCCGTGCTGCTGGAAGACGAAGGAGGAGGGAGGTGGGAGAGAGGGGGGGGGGGGGACGCATAGCGAAAAACAGGCCCCTCTCTCTCTCTCTCTCTCTCTCTCTCTCTCTCCCTCAGTTGGGCAAGCCAGCTTTGGAAAAGGAAGTAGAACAATGGCTTCTGGATCAGAGTGGAATTGGTGGTGGAGGGGGCTGAAGTGGGGAGGTGGGATTTTAGGCTGCCTGGTATGTTATCAACACCCCCCTCCCCTCCCCTCTGTTGTGTCACTATTGTTACCATCATTAAGCACCAAGGGGGTTTCCAAGCAAACAACGACATGATGTTTTAACACTTGAACACACCTGCTTTACTGCGGCAGTGGAGGCAGGTGGAACACACACAAAACAAGATTGAGAAACTCACTTGCACTCCCCCGGCACGCTGCAGGTCCCGTGAGCCAGGCTGCATCCCTGCTTGCAGATGGCTTTGATGGGAAAAAAGAGAAAGTCAACAGGTGTGGCTGGCAACTGTGAAGCACAATCAATAGCCACCTACAGTAGCCTACTGTATTTCAAACATTGCTGGAGCCTTGCCTGGCGCTCTGTTCTATGAACCATCCAATCATTAAAATCCCATTTCCTGTCGCAGAGACAACACTATTTCTTTGCTGCCGTCACAATGATGATGGCAAGTTGACTAAATGGAAAGTGGAGGGTTTCTCCAGCGATGAGCGTCTTTCAACATGGTTTATATTTTGCAAAGTGGAGCGAGAGCTTACACATGTTTCCAAAGAAGAATAAGTGTGTAACGGGACATTCACACCAAAAGCGTTTTTTTCAGTCAGAACGCTATGAAAATCATGTCGAGAGTGCTTCCATTGTGCACAAAACACAGCGCACGGAGCGTTTTTTTTTGCGCTCCGTTTGTTTTCCCCTGTAGTCGCATGCAGTACAGATCAGAACACAACGGCCACAAGGACGGTAGCCAGCTAGTTTTGTCTGTTTGATGTTGTTCACTGTCAACATGAAAGCCAGATTATTGCCAATTCTGGCAGCAGCCGAGGTTGAAAATCTTTCGGGAGGAGAAAGGTAGGTAGGATGAGTGAAAAAGACGATCAGGGCGCTTTTCCTCTAATGTTCAACTTTTTTCAGCTTTAAAACACCCACAGAGCTCCTCCAAAAACAACAGACGCCACAAACGCCAGGTGCGTTCATTAAAAGAAGAGCACGTCTAGCGCGTCCTTACATAGAGAATGAATTGCAGAAAGACGCTGGCAGCTCCAAAAACGCCTTTGGTTTGAATGTCCCCTAAGACTCCTCCTACAATAGCTGCTGGGCCTCATAGTGTCTAAGACTCCTCCTACAATAGCTGCTGGGCCTAATAGTGTGTAAGACTCCTCCTACAATATTCATTAATTCAATCTTTATTTAAACTCGAAAATTCATTGAGGACGAGCCTCATTTGCAATGATGTCGAGTATGACACAGTAAAAAAAACAAAAAACAACAACATAGTAAATACAATAAAATACAAGATGCAAACAGTAGTGTTTGAACATAAGGGGCCCTATTCTCCCACAGGCCTTAGGCGCAAAAACTGGCGTTAAACGCAAAAAAACGTGCCTTGCGCCTGCCTCGGGAAGATAGCAACATGGTTTTAACATGCGAGAATAGGCCAGAATGGGCGTTTCGGCCTTAAATACCGGCCTAACAATATCTTCCCACCTGGCGTTAATTTAGCGCTTAGCGCTTTTCAAAACCAGGCCTTATTCAGTGCGCCGTGGATATTGTGCGTATTTACGCACAGCTCTCCTCTGCCATCTCACACTCTCTCCCCCCCTCTCTCTCTCTCTCTCTCCCTCTCTCTTGCGCGATGGAAAAAAAGTAGTTATATCATAGTTTTGAGCCCCTGTCATACCGTAGTTCTCTCCCCCTCTCTCTCTCTCTCACTCCCTGCGCAGCACAAATGGAAAAAAAGCTGTTCTCTCCCCCTCTCTCTCTCTCTCTCTCTCTCACTCCCTCAAATCACCCAGCATGCATTGAGACTAATACATTTCGAGAATAAATATCAACCAAATCAGCCTAAATTGCCTAAAGTGGTAGATAGAAATAATGTTTCTGTTCACACAACATGCAATTCTCGAACATTTCAATAATGGCCAAAATAAAACATAGAAATCCAAACACAACCCTATGTAAAACATATATGTACCCCAGGTGGTATATATATCCCTTGCCGATACAACGTGATTTAGATGAGAGACAGCCGTAACACGGTTCTACTGTGATGTCCTGTGATGTCCGCTCCGCTCCAATAAGATTAGGCTTACTTCACATTTACTTTTACAATAAAAACACATTTATGCAATGACTTTACATAATGTAGGCTATATTTATGTGCATCATCCTATACCTGTGCAGCAGGGGAGAAGAAAAGGTAGCAAAACAATATCATTCTGGACAAACTTTCACCAATCTAATCTCATCATGACATAGGGATAGGCTATATTTTTCTAGCAGATGCGTTTAGAACATTCTTTTCACTTTGATCTTGCTACTGTATAGTGTAGTGTATTTACATGCTTGCAGTATTTAAACTGCAGTCAGATTGGTTTGAGAAGCATAATAATATGGAATAAAATATATGAGACAGACGGGGATGAAAGGGAGGGGGGGAGATCAGAGCGCTTGGCTTTCTGACTGGACTGGATCGCTCCGTGGAATTGGAGCTTAAAAGGCAAGCTTGTGATTTGTATACTGCACTTCTCCAATGAGCAGACTGTGCATAATTTTACGCTTAAAAGGCGTGGTTGTAATGCTTAAGGCCGTCTGTAGCGCCGACACCAAAATATCGAGGGGGCTGGTCCACGCCCACTAATCTGCACTGCGCTGGGCGCTGGGCGCAGTTTATAGGCCGATGCAACGATAGAGCCCAAGGTGTATACAGTCAATCAAAACAACTGCAGATTATGGATATCAATAGCTGCTGGGCCTCATAGTGTGTAAGACTCCTCATACAGCTGCTGGGCCTCATAGTGTGTAAGACTCCTCCTACAGCTGCTGGGCCTCATAGTGTGTAAGACTCCTCATACAGCTGCTGGGCCTCATAGTGTGTAAGACTCCTCATACAGCTGCTGGGCCTCATAGTGTGTAAGACTCCTCCTACAGCTGCTGGGCCTCATAGTGTGTAAGACTCCTCATACAGCTGCTGGGCCTCATAGTGTGTAAGACTCCTTATACAGCTGCTGGGCCTCATAGTGTGTAAGACTCCTCCTACAATAGCTGCTGGGCCTCATAGTGTGTAAGACTCCTCATACAGCTGCTGGGCCTCATAGTGTGTAAGACTCCTCATACAGCTGCTGGGCCTCATAGTGTGTAAGACTCCTCCTACAGCTGCTGGGCCTCATAGTGTGTAAGACTCCTCATACAGCTGCTGGGCCTCATAGTGTGTAAGACTCCTCATACAGCTGCTGGGCCTCATAGTGTGTAAGACTCCTCCTACAATAGCTGCTGGGCCTCATAGTGTGTAAGACTCCTCATACAGCTGCTGGGCCTCATAGTGTGTAAGACTCCTCCTACAGCTGCTGGGCCTCATAGTGTGTAAGACTCCTCATACAGCTGCTGGGTCTCATAGTGTGTAAGACTCCTCATACAGCTGCTGGGCCTCATAGTGTGTAAGACTCCTCCTACAGCTGCTGGGCCTCATAGTGTGTAAGACTCCTCATACAGCTGCTGGGCCTCATAGTGTGTAAGACTCCTCCTACAATAGCTGCTGGGCCTCATCATACTGTGATTAAAAATGTATGTGATCAATATGATCACATACATTTTTGATCACAGTATTATGAGGCCCATGTCTCATGGGTATTATTGTAGGTACACTGTCTATGTATACTGTACTTTACTCATGTTTCCAGACCTATCAAGCTTATTTTGTGATCTTTTCAGTCAAATTATTTCACTGCACTTGCAGATAATCTGCTGGTTTGAATACATTTCAACTTCTGGATGCATGCCACTATGACTTCTTTCAACAAATCCTCATAAAACAATGAAAACAATCTTTAAACAAGGAACGTTCCCCAACACAATTCCACTTTTACCAAATAAATGCCCTGAAACAAGTTACATGTACCTTCTCCTGAAAAAAAGAAAAGTCAAATGATCTAAGATGGATTTCACACAAAACAAAAAAACAAAAACATTTCCTCACCGATTTTGCAGTCAGGAAACTCGGGAACACCAGGAACGCTGGACATCCAGCCCTCAATGCACACTCGGTTCCCCAGCTGGTCGCACACGTAGTGTCCGAAGTAGTCGTCTCGGGGCCGACACACGCGGTTGCACTTGCTGCCGTAGTAATGGTCGTCGCAGCGCACGCGGATGCTGTACTCCAGGCTGGCCGCCGTGCCTTTGTGCAGCCCGCTCTGCTTCTCCTCCCCCGGGTTGATCATTCCTTTGCGGATGTTGCGCTCGATCAGCAGCTCCTCATCTGGACATGAGATGAGACAATAAAATCACTTTGCATGATGCTTCTCCATTTGAGATGCTTCAACATGATCAAACAATACCAAAAGCACTCAAAGAAAAAGAAAGGAAAAGTCTCAGTCATTATTACTATTTGTGGGTCCTGTATACATGTAACTCAATGGGATTATCGATTGAAACTATGAGAGTAGGGTCCTTTATTACCTCTGCCAAGGAGGTTGTGTATTCGGTGCCATGTGTTTATTTGTTTGTTTGTTTCTTTCTTCGTTTATTCTGTTTGTTAGCAGGATTACTGAAGAAACTACTGGTCCGATTTTCATGAAACTTGGTGGAAGGGTGCATGCAGCATGGGCCAAGGAAGAAGACCTTCAATTTGGGAGCGGAGTGCCCTTCTAGTTCTCACTGTGGCCACCCATGCTAAAAATATCACAATACTTTTTAGACCAAATACCTTATTTCATAAGATATTTACACACAAGAATATTTTGAAAATTATCATTAGTGATCTATCAATGTGTATATATATATATATATATATATATATATATATATATATATATATATATATATATATATATATATATATATATGTATGTATGTATGTATGTACCGTATGTATGTAATATGATGGCCAGGGTAAACCAATCAAAGCAGCCGGTTAAACCAATCAACGTAGCCTTTAAGAAAAGGCACAAGTAATTTGGATGAAATTTGGATGAAATTGTTTGTTATTATTGCCATCATTACTACAGAGATAAACGTCAACTTTATCTGGGTCAGTTTGGCAGTAAAGCATGAAGTCTAAATAGCAAAGATTCCAAATGACATTCCAGGGAGAAGTGTCAGTTCCGGCCAGAGGATCTGACCTGGCGACCCGGCGGTTATACAGATTAGACAGTAGAGTTCATAGAGTCTGAGGACAGGACGACCAAGCTGTTTATGTGCTCCTGTGGATCAGAAAGAAGACTTGACCCGGGGTCAAACGCCACTCTGTCCTACCAAGAGTGTGGAAGAAGGAAAGGAAAGAAGGGAGAAAGAATAGGAAATTAAAGCAAACACAAACAGCGGGCGTAGGAGCCAGTCGGGGCTGCGAGGGCTTGATAACCAAAATGCTTTTTCAGTTTTCCTGCTTGGTCAAATGTTTTTCTGCCCCCCCTCTCCTCCTCCCCCCCTCTCCTCCTCCCCCCTCAGGATATCCAGCCCGACTCCACCGGAGCCAGACCGGAAATAATAAGAGACGGGAACAGACGAGGAAGGGTGACATAGGAAAGGCCTTTAGCTTGTTCTCAAGGAACAGAAGCACCATGAGCCAGCAGGCTTTGCTGCTTCTGTAACCTGCGTTGTGTAGTCCCCTGCAGCTGGGAATCAAACCAGGCACCTCCGGCATGGGAGGTGGATGGTCTAGCAAGGAGGCTAAAGACCATGAGCTCTAGCATCTGACACTAGAGGGTCTCTGAAGGTCTCGTAGAGCTACGTTACACTTACACGGCCCGAAGCCACTTGGACAAGACGGAGCGGGGTGGTGGAAGGAAGGGGCGGACGACACGGGATGGGTCGTTTACAGAAGCTCAACCAGGATTAAAGGTCGATGCTCGATGCCTGCTCGGCCTTACTTCAGCCTCGCCTGCCCTATTGACTGTGTGTGTGTGTGTGTGTGTGTGTGTGTGTGTGTGTGTGTGTTGCTCACTAAATGTTATTGTATCAGTGATGTCACAATGCCTCCTTGTGTGTGTGTGTGCCCCATGATATCACTGATGACATCATCAGTGTGTGTGTGTGTGTGTGTGTGTGTGTGTGTGTGTGTTCATGTGCGTGCGTGTGTGCGTGCGTGTGCCCTCCTCTGACATGATCAATCTTGTCACAATGCCTCCTTGTGTGTGTGTGTGTGTGTGTGTGTGTGTGTGTGTGTGCGTGTGTGTGTGTGTGCGTGCATGTGTGTGTGTACGCCCTTATGACATCATTTTTGACATCATCACATCATTAGCTAATTAGCCTAATTAAAAAATCTGGCTCTGTCAGATCACCCGCACGGGTGCCCTTTACACACCATGAAGGTTTCAGCCCGATCGCAGGTAAAACGGCATAGCTGTGGCCGAACACAGAACTTGAAACAAACAAACAAACAAAGTCCACATACACAATTGTATAGATATATAAGATCAATACAGCAGTTGGAATATTGCAGTTCATGTAAATGCAGTCAATGACTCAGCAGTGCAGCAAGCGCATAAACAACTGTGACTTTCACAATGGCAGCAGAAACAGAGGCATGCTTCACTGATAAGAGTTTTGAATATGCCCTCTGATGAAGATAATGGCGCTGAAATGTTTTGTCGGCGGCGTATCAAACAAAAGAAAGTCTTTGAAGAGGCAGAGTTGAGCGTGCATTCCTTTGTGTGACCGTTTGGTGTTGAGTTGCCATATCCAGCTCTCTCAAGCCTGCTGAACTTCACCTGCACTGAAGAAAGAGAGTGAGAACATAGACGCCCATCCCGTGGGTGCTCAGGCCCGGGAGCACCCACGGAGAAACCCGAGCACCCCACCAGGGGCAAATGCACTTGATAGGCCTGTAGAGTATGCGCCAGCGGCTGGGGTCAAATTTACATTGATTTGAGAGCAAACTCCACACTGGGCACTGTGCCCACTTTGCAGAATAAGTTGATCAAAAGTCATAGCTTTAATGTGATTGGCTAATGTAACATTAGATGCAGTGCGCACTGTTGCGCCGATTAACCTGACATTGGGTGCGTTCATGAATATCCACTCGGAGCGCCAGAGCACACACTGGACCGCTCGTAAATTGGGAGCCCCGTCATCATGTACTGTACATTCACGCTCTCATTTCAGTGTAGAGCATCAGATTGGATTTACGAACTGTGCAAGAGAGAGCAAGGGTCTATAGCAAAGCTGATGACTAGCCCAACAAAATTGACACATTTTGTCATTAAAAAACAACATAGTACAATTTTCACTTGCAATGGCTGTCCCGGTTACATCCTGCAGTTCAGAAAGTTCATCTTTCCGGCGCCTTAAAACGTATCCCAATGGGCACGCAAGCAAGACTGAACCATGTAGAAGGAGTCTCTTGCGCTTCAGCCCCTCCGCTGTGGGAGGTCGGTGCTCTCAGAACGGGACGGTATGATAAAGAAAGCAGGATCCTGGAGCACTCAATTCACTGGAAAGTGATTTTAATAAGGTGCAGTGACTAACGTTTCGACGCACAGTGTCTTCATCAGAGTCAAGAGGCAGGTTTGACTCTGATCCAGTGCTCCAGGATCCTCCTTTCTTTATCAAGACTGAACCATGTTGCTGTATTGAACTGTCACATGAAGGTGTCACACAACAGGTATTCAACTCTATTGAGCAGCCACCGGCAGAAGCATCAATCAGAGCCTATGAGTGAGAAGTCAGTGTCAATTCATTGTCACACTGTCCTGGTTTGAGTTCACACACTGCCACAGATTTCAGTCACACACACACCGCCGCCCCCACCTGAAACCCCCAGCACTCACTCACTGCTGTTCATCTCCAGCAATTAGATATAAAAATATAGACCAATCATGTGCTCTCTCTGAAGGAGAGACTAAGAGAGGTTGTTGTTACTAGGCAGAGCAGGCGAGAGAGAGAGAGAGAGAGAGAGAGAGAGAGAGAGAGAGAGAGAGAGAGAGAGAGAGAGAGAGAGAGAGAGAGAGAGAGAGAGAGAGAGAGAGAGAGGCCATGTGAAACCGGCTTATATAAACAACGAGGGGGCTTCAGATTGGAGCAGTTGTCCTTGTCAAGAGCAACATAATTGTCTGCGTTTTCAAAAAGCCAATTTCATTTTTAGGAATGCCGAGTGGCTGGCATGGTTTCCCGAAAAAAGCTCACAGCCTCACACAGGAATATGTTGTTCCATCTCCTGTCAGTGTACTGTGCCACTTCTGCTCGTAGTGTTCACCTCTTTACTGGCTGCTTACAATGGTGAAGATCTTAGAACTGAAACGTAAGGCTCCGTTCACACTGCCGGCTGCTAGCTTCTTTCCCTCACGGAGCAGAACTGATGTTTTCTAATCAGTGTGAACAGCGAGGAGCGAAGAGTCACATTTTTCCAACTCCCGTCGATCACACGGATCACACAATATCGCCTCCTGAGGCATGAGGCCTACATGTGACTTAGGTGTTGGAATTTTCAAATCAGAATTTGCATATAAGGATAGATGGATATATGGTAATATCGCTGCTGGCTGTGAATGTAGAAGCAGTCTGCACTCACTGCACTCATTTAAAGTTGTCAGTTAAAATTCCTAAAATGCTGAAGCACACCTGGGAAGAGGTGTTGGAACTGTAGTCAGGCTATGTTACCATAACAGTAGTTGTGTTTCCATTACTCTCAGAAATGCGCAAAATCTAAATATCGCAATAGAAATTGGGTAATGGAAACACGTGAATTTCGAAAAACCTCCCAAATATCGCAAAAAGTTTTTTCGCTCTCATGAGGTGGTTTTTCAGACGTGTCGATATAGAAGTTTATCGCAAAAGTGTAATGGAAACACATTTTTCGCATTTGCACGTCATGTGACCCATATTATCCCTTGGAAAAGGAGCGGAAAATAAGTTTGGTAAGTAAGGTTCGATAGCCGTGTCAAAACCTCCGCAGCAAGTGGAAAACTTTGAAGCAACGCTACCTAGCAGAAAGACGAGTGTTATGCAAAAGCGTAGCCGGGCAAATTAGATAATGTTTAATGGCAGAAATCGGTCCATGGTGACAGCAGGCTGCCTGTGTGCGCGCATTTGGCACAGCGGCGAGATGAGAGGATGAAAAGCACACACTGGTGCGGTGGTGCTGTCTGAAGTGAATACAGTGACTGTGAGTAGGCTAATACATTGCACACGTTTCAGGTGCAATTATAGAACCAAATCAGCCTTTTCCCCCCTCCATCTCTAAATCGGACCAGTTGTAGGCTATTAGGCTACCTTTTTTCCTCTGCCTGTCGCGCTGACTGCATTCACGCAGCCAGCAACATTTTGCGACTCATTTTCTTTTGAATTGATAATCAGGCTCGTTTATATGCATTGTAACTTCATGTTGGGATTTGCATTGACCATTGGTTGGATTTGAGCATGCAGGGGACGGGATATGGGGCAGATCCCCGTGCGTAATCACTGTGGCAGCTGCTGCAACGGGGAATCACTCAAACGCAACTTCAATGGAAACGCCTACAAGTCGCAATTGTACATTGTCGAAGTTGTAGAAATATCGCAATTCTTTTGCGAAAAACTGTAATGGAAACACAGCTAGTGATACAGCCATGATAAGCTGGTTGTCAAGGTGTTCATTTCTCCTTGGCAGCAGCTTTCTCCAGAATCTCCAGGCGGTTCAGAGCACCGACCATGTACAGCTGTGCGCCCATTACGACACAAACAACAGTCCACTAGCTGAAGAATGTGTCTTAATCAATTTGACACTATTATAAAACAGCTATTAGTGATGTAACTTGCATTTCTGGTCACACTGACAACAAGTCTCACTCTTGCTAAACTATCACTATCACTCTCACTCTCTATCACTATCACTTTTAGTTTTTGGCATTGAGGTGATGTCTCATCCAGTGTGACCTGCAATGGAGTTACTGTAGCAGGTAGGCTTCACTTTGACAGGACTCTTGGCTGTTGATAGCCTCCCTGACTGATGCAGGGATCAAACTTGTGATGATGCGGTTACAAGATGGTGGGGCATGGTGGTCTGCCTGTCATGGCCTCCCTATGTTTCTCCACTGAGGATTTCTAATGTATCCAGTTGGCTATCCATCACACGACCACCTCTACAGGTGGTGGCGTGAGGAGAAGCAGTCCAGCAGCAAAGCCAGGCACAGCGGTGTAGTATGCCGGCCAGTCCTGTCACAGCGTCCCGGGCCGCCTGTCACAGCATCCCGGCCCGCCTGTCACAGTGTCCCGGCCCACCTGTCACAGTATCCCGGCCCGCCTGTCAGAACGTCCCGGGCCGCCTGTCACAGCGTCCCGGCCCGCCTGTCAGAACGTCCCGGGCCGTCTGACAGAACGTCCCGGGCCGTCTGTCAGAACGTCCCGGCCCGCCTGTCAGAACGTCCCTGGCGGTCTGTCAGAACGTCCCGGGCGGTCTGTCAGAACGTCCCGGGCGGTCTGTCAGAACGTCCCGGGCCGCCTGTCAGAACGTCCCGGGCCGCCTGTCAGAACGTCCCGGGCGGTCTGTCAGAACGTCCCGGGCCGCCTGTCAGAACGTCCCGGCCGGTCTGTCAGAACGTCCCGGGCGGTCTGTCAGAACGTCCCGGGCGGTCTGTCAGAACGTCCCGGGCCGCCTGTCAGAACGTCCCGGCCGGTCTGTCAGAACGTCCCGGCCGGTCTGTCAGAACGTCCCGGGCGGTCTGTCAGAACGTCCCGGGCGGTCTGTCAGAACGTCCCTGGCGGTCTGTCAGAACGTCCCGGGCGGTCTGTCAGAACGTCCCTGGCGGTCTGTCAGAACGTCCCGGGCGGTCTGTCAGAACGTCCCGGGCCGCCTGTCAGAACGTCCCGGGCCGCCTGTCAGAACATCCCGGGCCGCCTGTCAGAACGTCCCGGGCGGTCTGTCAGAACGTCCCGGGCGGCCTGTCAGAACGTCCCGGCCGGTCTGTCAGAACGTCCCGGCCCGCCTGTCAGAACGTCCCGGGCCGCCTGTCAGAACGTCCCGGGCCGTCTGTCAGAACGTCCCGGGCCGTCTGTCAGAACGTCCCGGGCTGCGATAATGAAGTGGCGTGCGGTAGGCGGCCAGCTGCCGGCCGTGACACTAATTAGGAGACAGACGTCAGAGAAAAGAGAAAGAGGGGAAAAACGAGCCGTAATGAATGGCTTAAGGAGGTGATGTGCTCACAGGCTTAATATAGAGGAGAGGGCATACTACAGAGCACCAACAGTCCCACTGAGAGGAGAGGGGGGACTACAGAGCACCAACAGTCCCACTGAGAGGAGAGGGGGGACTACAGAGACCCAACAGTCCCACTGAGAGGAGAGGGGGGACTACAGAGACCCAACAGTCCCACTGAGAGGAGAGGGGGGACTACAGAGCACCAACAGTCCCACTGAGAGGAGAGGGGGGACTACAGAGCACCAACAGTCCCACTGAGAGGAGAGGGGGGACTACAGAGACCCAACAGTCCCACTGAGAGGAGAGGGGGGACTACAGAGACCCAACAGTCCCACTGAGAGGAGAGGGGGGAGTACAGAGCCCCAACAGTCCCACTGAGAGGAGAGGGCATACTACAGAGCACCAACAGTCCCACTGAGAGGAGAGGGGGGACTACAGAGCCCCAACAGTCCCACTGAGAGGAGAGGGGGGACTACAGAGCCCCAACAGTCCCACTGAGAGGAGAGGGGGGACTACAGAGCCCCAACAGTCCCACTGAGAGGAGAGGGCATACTACAGAGCCCCAACAGTCCCACTGAGAGGAGAGGGGGGACTACAGAGCCCCAACAGTCCCACTGAGAGGAGAGGGCTTACTACAGAGCACCAACAGTCCCACTGAGAGGAGAGGGGGGACTACAGAGCACCAACAGTCCCACTGAGAGGAGAGGGGGGAGTACAGAGCCCCAACAGTCCCACTGAGAGGAGAGGGCATACTACAGAGCCCCAACAGTCCCACTGAGAGGAGAGGGGGGACTACAGAGCCCCAACAGTCCCACTGAGAGGAGAGGGGGGACTACAGAGCCCAAACAGTCCCACTGAGAGGAGAGGGGGGACTACAGAGCCCCAACAGTCCCACTGAGAGGAGAGGGGGGACTACAGAGCACCAACAGTCCCACTGAGAGGAGAGGGGGGACTACAGAGCACCAACAGTCCCACTGAGAGGAGAGGGGGGACTACAGAGCACCAACAGTCCCACTGAGAGGAGAGGGCATACTACAGAGCACCAACAGTCCCACTGAGAGGAGAGGGCATACTACAGAGCCCCAACAGTCCCACTGAGAGGAGAGGGGGGACTACAGAGCACCAACAGTCCGACTGAGAGGAGAGGGGGGACTACAGAGCACCAACAGTCCCACTGAGAGGAGAGGGGGGACTAGCCGAGCAACACTAGCTATCAATCACACACAGGCTGCATTCACACTACAGGACCTCATGCTCAATTGTGAATTTCTCAAATCAGATTTATTTTTTTGCCTCTTAGCAATGCTGATACATTTCGATGTGAACGTTCAAATACAAGGTCACATGGCATATACACGTGGTCCAGTGCGACTGAATAGCAACTTAATAATACCATTACCAATTGCAAAAAATCTCTTGCACCTGTGACATTGTAACCCAAATATATTGCATGTAAGAACAGTCTGCAAACAAATGTTATAAAAGCCTTCAACATGCAATGTCCTATGACAGTGATTTTCAACTTTTTTTAGAAGCAGCAAGAAGCAGCCCACACATTAGAGCCACAGACCCCTATTTGATGAGATTTTGTCACTCTGACCAAATTGGAGAATATCTACAGTATATTCTCAGATTTGATTTTGATTTTGTCCATCAGTATCTATATTGTAGGGAGATAACAGTGAAACTCTGACCAAAATAGTCATTCTTCTACATTCTCTAATTGTGCTAACTTTTTTCAAATGAAATAATTGTGATGTTTAAGTACATGTAGTTCATCAATTTGCTGGAGTTTGGGGACCCTCTGGAAGCCGGACCCCTGGTGGTCCTCGGACCCCAAGTTGGGACCCACTGCCCTATGATGCTCTTCATTACCTTCTCCTGGCCCTTACTGCCATAATTGTCATATTTGTAATTTTGTAATTTTGTTTTACCATGAATCTTATGTAATTCCTACATGAAAATCAGCACACACAAAAAGGCAAATCCATGCAGTGTTTTAGTGTTATTAATCATGACAGATCTATGTGTGTGGGGTGGGAAAAATCAGAAAAGTCACAGTGTGAACAGAGCCACAGCAGCGCACGCTGCCTATAGCAGGAATGCAGCCTCTATAGCAGCCTGGTGTTTCCAGTGGAAACTCCCACAGAGAACCTGCCTGCTGCTGAGAAGTGACTGACACACACGCTGCCTGAACACCGGCCGCATGTTGAGAGGTCACTGGCTGACACGCAGGCTATCAGATGCATGATAGCATGACAGCAGCTAATGTATCAGATGTGTCTGTTGACTTGACATGGTCTCGACGCGATCATGTCGAGACCATGTCTTGACTTAGCCACGCTGACCCCGAACAAATCTAGAGGTATTTATGTGAAAGCTAGAGGAGCGAGAGATAGACGGGGAGATAGCGACAGAGAAACAGACAGAATAACAGTGAAAGTGAGAGAGAGAGCCATCAATATCACAGCAGGCGGTGATTATGTGGACCGCTCCTTCATTGGCAGTAAAAGAGAACAAGCAGGCGCCATCGGCAGGTAGATAGAGAGGTCACCAAGCGATCTGAGCCCTAAATCAAATCCACTTGACTAGAAGGCGGGGCCACAGCTAACGAGGAGAATCCCACGTTGACTAATCACATGCATTACATTCCTCAATTAACCTTCTTCCTTTCTTCCTCCCGGCCTTGCTGAAAACAAAGCCAAACTGGAGCGAGAAGAGAGGAGCATGTAAAAACAGGATACAGCTGTACAGTACACCAAATAGCTCAGTGTGCAGGTAGGCAGGCAGAGAGACAGGCAGAGAGACAGACAGGCAGAGAGATAGAGAGACAGACAGAGAGACAGACAGGCAGAGAGACAAAAGAGAGACAGACAGGCAGAGAGACAGACAGAGAGACAGGCAGACAGACAGACAGACAGACAGACATACAGACAGAGAGACAGAAGCAGAGAAACAGACAGACAGGCAGAGAGACAAAGAGACAGACAGGCAGAGGGACAGACAGACAGGCAGAGAGACAGACAAACAGACAGACAGACAGACATACAGACAGACAGGCAGAGAGACAGGCAGAGGGACAGACAGACAGGCAGAAAGACAGACAGCCAGAGAGACAGACAGACAGGCAGAGATACAGACAGACAGACAGACAGACAGACAGACAGGCAGCCAGAGAGACAGACAGACAGAGAGACAGACAGGCAGAGAGACAGACAGACAGACAGACAGACAGACAGACAGACAGACAGACAGACAGGCAGAGATACTGACAGAGAGACAGACAGACAGACAGACAGACAGACAGACAGACAGACAGACAGACAGACAGACAGACAGACAGACAGGCAGAGAGACAGACAGGCAGACAGACAGACAGACAGACAGACAGACAGACAGACAGAGAGACAGACAGACAGAGAGACAGACAGACAGACAGACAGACAGAGAGACAGACAGACAGACTTACAGGCCAAGTCTAAACCTATGGGCTCTCTCTCTCTCTCTCCTGTGATTCCCCGGGGGATAATTAGTCACTCTTCATGAAATGTTCTCATGAGACGGAGAATACTGTTCTTGGTTTCTTGATGAGTTTCTTGATGAGTATGCTTGAAAAGCTCTCAGGTGAGTAATGTAATGTAGGTGGGAATGTGTAAAGCTGTCATGAAGCTGTGATGAAGAACGTAAGAACAAATCAGCATGTATCCCTCCCTTTTCATATTTAAAAAAAAAAAATACAAGACCATGTAAACCTTCAGTTCAAATAAAAAGTTAAAAGACCCAAAGTGATGTCACACCGTTTTGCTACAACTGGCCGCAGCAAAATGATAGGAGACTTGAATCTTCCTTTTCTCATATAGCAAACGTTAACTAGTCACTAGCCAGGTTCTTCCTCTTTTTTTATTTCAATCTATTTCTAGGGTGGAGACTCTGGAGAAACTCCCTTCTTCTTCTTCTTCTTCTTCTTCTTCTTCTTCTTCTTCTTCTTCTTCTTCTTCTTCTTCTTCTTATGGCTTTCTGGCAGACTGCGGCACATTGCTGCCTCTCACAGTTAGGGAATATTCTTCCTCTTCTTACCCAGACACAATGGTCTGAGTTTGCTTAAATGCATCCCACAGTATATCATCTATCTCTGCTTCAGATACATCCAGGCACGGACTGCACCATCGGGCGCTTCGGGCAGATGCCCGGTGGCCTGGCCATATATATATATATATATATATATATATATATATATATATATATATATATATATATATATATATATATTGCAGGCCAGCCCACTCACTGAACAGCAGGCCAGTATGTATAAGTGTTCCTCGTTGCGCAGATAGCAGGCAGGCAGGCTGCAGGCAGCCAGGCTTGCTGTTCAATGGTGCCAAAATGGAGAAGAAAAGAGGTGCAGAGAGGTTACACTCCTCTCATCGCTTCCCGAAACCTCTTCATTGTCCTTGCCGCACACACACTCCTTTCACCCCCCAAAATGCTTCGGCATCTACCATCACCCACCACTCCTCTCTTTCTGACCTCGGCCCCAAGCGGGAAACATCTCACAAGCTTATGTCCAAACGCATCAATCTTCAAGGGTTTCTTCCTGTGACTCTCAGACACACGGTCAATCTCAACCACACCACTTAGTGATCCTTATCGAGTGAACATCTCCAACTTCTCCTCTAGTAAACTTCCCAACTACATGTGGATCCTTAAAAGTCCCATCAGCCGCCATTCCAATCTCGTCGGCCACCATTCCAACCAAAAAAGAGCCCTTCCCACTGAATCATCAGAGTCACTCACACCCTCCCATTTCCTTTATCCATCCTACCAAGACCTCTCGTATCCTCCGTGTCACCCCTGTTGTCTTCTTCTCCTGTTTGTGATGTTGTCCTTTCTCCCGTGTCCTCCATCCTCCGATGCAAATCTTCCTCTCCTCCTCTTGCCATCCGCCGGCTCTTCTTCTTTCCTCTCATTCTCTTCTTCTCTCCTCTCTTCTTCCACCTCTCCCAGACCTCCCCCCCGTCAAACTCCTCCACCAACTTCTTAAACAAACGCTCCAGGTCACTGTAGACTAGCGTCTCCACATCAGTGAGTCTCCTGTCTGCTCAACACCCACTACTGATCCCTCAAAAACCAATTAGTCAGAAACTACCTTCTCACCCTTGTCCTATGTATACTCCCACCACTTATATAGCCTCAGCCAGGAAGGATTTATTACATCATGGTGACATCACAATTGCTCGAGTGACATCACTAATGACATCACAATTGCTCGAGGGACATCACTGATGATATCGCTCATTCTATTGATTTTCTACTTTCCCCCCTCTTTTTTCGGGGGTGAATGCTAAACCTAAGTAAGTGGTGGCCATGATAGATCTCGTTCTCATGAGAAAAACAAAACACCATTTGACCTCTGGGCCTCCGTACTTAAGACAGAGAATCTCTAGGTCAATAAATAATAGCTTATGAGACACTCGAAGCATTTCAGAGCCAAGTAGACGGAGGAGGAAGAGAAGGGAGGAGAGGAGGAGGAGCCAAGGAGAAAGAGGTGGAAGGGTTTGATCATTGAACAGGGGCGGGAGTGGGGGCTTACCATTGGTGCTGTGTGTGCCGTTGTCCCAGTCCCACGCCTCCACTATCAAAGTGTACGACCGCTGGAAGAGAGACAGAGGGGGACCGAGGTTATCAGAGTTCATGCTAATACAGAAACACACACACACACGCACACTTCAAGGTTTCTCTTTTTTCTGCTAAGGTTTTGTTGGCTGTGGCTCAGGAGGTGGAGCCAGTCGTCCACTAATCGCTTAGGATAAAAGAGGTTGGTTGTTCGATCCCCGGCTCCTCCAGTCCTCATGCCGAAGTGTCCATGGGCAAGATGCTGAACCCCAAATTGCTCCCGATGGTGTGCCAGCACCCTGCGTGGTACTGTAGCTTGCCACCATCTGTGTATGAATGCATGTGAATGGATGAATGTACCTACTCATTTTAAAGTGCTTTGGATAAAAGCGCTATATAAATGCAGGCCATTTAACATTTGACCATTCTAGCCTTGTGTGCATTTAGGCGGACCCAGGTCACAGCATTCAGGGCCAAGGCTGAGAGGGATGCCGGTAAGTTAGGTTAGGTGGTACTGTAAGTTAAGCCATAGGTTAGCTAGGTCAGTGGTTTTCAAATTGTGAAACGCCAGGAGATAATTTAATCCTTGTGTCAATTTCGGGGTCGTAGACGTGAAACATTTGTGAGCCACTGAGCTAGATTGCTTGCTTGTTGTGTTGCTTGTTTAGTTGTTAGGGTCAAGGCTGAGCTGCTGGTATGTTGTTGTAGGTTAGCTGGGTAGATTGGTCAACCTTGCTAAAATCTGCCCTTGTCTACTCTGTTCTTTCTTTCTTTCTTTCTTTCTTTCTTTCTTTCTTTCTTTCTTTCTTTCTTTCTTTCTTTCTTTCTTTCTTTCTTTCTTTCTTTCTTTCTTTCTTCTCCCTCTCCTGCCTGCTTGTTTTTCTTTTAAATTGTTCAGTTTCTGTTTATTATCAATTGGGTTTAGTTAGTTAGATCTAGCTAGACGTTTTTCTGTGAAGCCCTTTGAGACTTGCCTGTGAATTAGGGCTATATAATCAACTTAACTTGAAACTTGACACACAGAAACCCAGATATGCCCTCCTGCTTATATCAAGAGACGTGCACACATGATGTGAAGTTTACTCACACACAAACACAGGCACAGAAACTCAGATATCACCTCCTGCCCATATGCACACATGCACGCACGCACACACACACACACACACACACACACACAGACGTGCACACACACGCGCACACACACACACACACACACGCACACACACGCACACACACACGCACAAATCTTTTTGCATAAAAGTTGAATCATGGTGGGAACATAACTCTCGTTCCCACACTCTTGTCACTGATTAGCGGTTATCTGCCTGAGGCTAGTTAACAGGGGTGGGGGGGAGCATTCACCTTAACACCAGCGAAACATATTTTCCATCCATGCGTCACCAGCCAACTAGAACCAGACAGATCGCTCTTTTGATCTTGGGAAATCCACCTATCCACTCCTGATTAAGCACAATTTGCCTCTGACACGGTAGTGATCCCAGACGGTGGGGGCTTGGGGAGGGATGGTGTGTGTGAGTGTGTGTGTGTATGGGGGGGGGGGGGGGGGGGGGGGGGTTGGGGGTTGCTCCACAGGGAGGGCAGCACCCCAGGAGGTGGTGGGGATTCGATGTCTCGCTCAAAGACACTTTTCTGTGGCACTGTATTGATTTCCAATGGAGAAAATCATTTGGTTTTGCCTGCTTCCTCCACAGGGACCTGGCAAGGGCTCTGTGACATTTGGGATAAATGGGGGACTGAACCCGGGACCTTTCAGTTACAGTCCATTCGGTTACAGTACTTCCCTGCCACTTGGCCTCCATCCACCCCGGTGGTGATAGTTATTTTAGTTAGACAGATAGATACCGAATCAATCTCCAAATTGGAATTGTGGATTACACTGTATTATGTTAAATTACAATACTACTCAACAGTTTGGACACATAACATTTTTCTTTATTTTTTTACTATTTTCCACATTTTAAAATAGCAGTTGAGACATGAAAACTATGAAATAATAAATAAATAAATAAATAAATAAATAAATAAATAAATAAATAAATAAATAAATAAATAAATAAATCCAAACTATCTTATATTTTAGATTCTTTAAAGCAGCTGCCGTTTGCCTTGATGGAACGGCAAAGGCTTTGGAAAGAAATTCATGCATTCAAAACTTTTTCAAAACCCAAACATTTTAAATGCCTTTTGATCTAAATAGTTTTACAGTAAGAAATGAAAAACATTGTACATTTAATCAGGTGGCCCAAATGTATGATTGGTAGTCCATATGTCTACAGTATATTTAATTATTATACACAATTTACTGCTCTTATGACGGTAGTAACAGTATGATGTGGATATGATGTGTCAAGCTGCACGCGATGCCCTACTTTACACTCGATTGTTTCAGGTGCAGACTATTTTTCCTTTTTTTTTACGGGCATCAGCAAACAAACCAAGATGGAGCTCGCTGTCCGTCAGCCGCATGGGGCCAGACCAGCTGTGAGTTCCCATGACCCACGTCTGACTGAGGGCTGCAGCCAAGATTACAGGGAATGCTACAGAGATTAGAGACAGCTACAGGCTACAGAGATTAGAGACAGCTACAGGCTACAGAGATTACAGACAGCTATAGGCTACAGAGATTAGAGACAGCTATAGGCTACAGAGATTACAGACAGCTACAGGCTACAGAGATTACAGACAGCTATAGGCTACAGAGATTAGAGACAGCTACAGGCTACAGAGATGAGAGACAGCTACAGGCTACAGAGATTAGAGACAGCTACAGGCTACAGAGATTAGAGGCAGCTACAGGCTACAGAGATTAGAGACAGCTAACAGGCTACAGAGATTAGAGACAGCTACAGGCTACAGAGATTAGAGACAGCTAACAGGCTACAGAGATTAGAGACAGCTACAGGCTACAGAGATTAGAGGCAGCTACAGGCTACAGAGATTAGAGACAGCTACAGGCTACAGAGATTAGAGACAGCTACAGGCTACAGAGATTAGAGACAGCTACAGGCTACAGAGATTACAGACAGCTACAGGCTACAGAGATTACAGACAGCTACAGGCTACAGAGATTAGAGACAGCTACAGGCTACAGAGATTACAGACAGCTACAGAGATTACAGACAGCTACAGGCTATAGAGATTAGAGACAGCTACAGGCTACAGAGATTACAGACAGCTACAGGCTACAGAGATTACAGACAGCTACAGGCTACAGAGATTACAGACAGCTACAGGCTACAGAGATTAGAGACAGCTACAGGCTACAGAGACTAGAGACAGCTACAGGCTAGAGATTACAGACAGCTACAGGCTACAGAGAGTACAGACAGCTACAGGCTACAGAGATTAGAGACAGCTACAGGCTACAGAGATTACAGACAGCTACAGGCTACAGAGATTACAGACAGCTACAGGCTATAGAGATTACAGACAGCTACAGGCTACAGAGATTACAGACAGCTACAGGCCACAGAGACTAGAGACAGCTACAGGCTACAGAGACTAGAGACAGCTACAGGCTACAGAGATTAGAGACAGCTACAGGCTACAGAGATTAGAGACAGCTACAGGCTACAGAGATTAGCACTGTCACTGCTACCTCTCTAGTTGTAAACAATATACTAAACTGCCTTGACACCCGCCAGCATTGTGCGGCCCTCTTTGTCGATCTGTCAAAGGCGTTTGATACTGTTGACCATAACATTCTGTTGAACAAAATGGCCTCCATTGGTCTGGACGACCACTCACTCAAGTGGTTCGCAAACTATCTTTCCGATAGAAAACAATCTATTGTCGTTGACAACATAAGATCCAGCTCCCTATCTATTGGTAAGGGGGTCCCCCAAGGATCCATTTCTGGACCAATACTGTTCACCCTTTACATCAACAATATTTTTTTTCCTATAGAGCATTGTAGCGTACATTTCTACGCGGATGACACAATCCTATATTGTGTCGGGGACACCCCTGCTCAGGCTGTTGAGAGGTTACAAGCCGCATTCAATACTCTACAGCGGTCCTTGTTTGACCTTAAATTGGTCCTAAATTCAAATAAAACTAAATGGATGCTTTTCTCGAGATCTCCTCTTGTCAACGACAGTTTAAGTGTAATTACTTTGCAGAATGACCCAATTGAACGTGTTAATTCATATAAATATCTAGGCATCTGGCTAGATGCCAAACTGTCCTTTACCGTGCATATAGATCACCTTGTAAAGAAACTAAGGAGGAAAATAGGTTTCTTGTATAGAAATAGATCTTGTTTTTCATTCTGCACTAGAAGATCGATTGTTCAATCTCTAATATTGTCTGTTTTTGATTATGGAGATATTGTGTACATGCATGCCTCATCAACTGCTTTGAAGTCGCTCGACACTGTGTATCACAGCGCCCTGCGCTTCATAACAGGTGATTGTTTTCTTACTCATCATTGTATTTTGTATGAAAAGGTGAGCTGGCCCTCTCTGACAGCTAGAAGAGAACAGCACTGTCTCTTATTTATTTACAAAGCCTTGATTGGACAGCTTCCACTGTATCTGTCTTCACTTCTTACTCACATCAACACCAGTTATTGTACACGCTCGCAATCTCACCTCAGGCTGCGTATTCCACGAGTGAGATCCGAACAAAGAAAGACTGCTTTTTCATTTTATGCCCCTAACAAGTGGAATATACTCCAGGACACTCTAAAGCTGTAGAAATTGATCTCTCTGGACTCATTTAGAGTACTCCTCGAGAGCACACTGCACGAGGAATGCACATGTTTTAGTTGATTATCATTTGTTCTTATTGCTCTTATCTTGTCTGTCTGTAACCCCTTGTATATGTTCATTGTAACAGGGCGCTCTTGAAAATGAGAGCTTGCTCTCAAGAGCCTTCCCTGTATAAATAAAGGCAAAATAAAAAATAAAAAAATAAAAAATTAGAGACAGCTACAGGCTACAGAGATTAGAGACAGCTACAGGCTACAGAGATTACAGACAGCTACAGGCTACAGAGATTAGAGACAGCTACAGGCTACAGAGATTACAGACAGCTACAGGCTACAGAGATTAGAGACAGCTACAGGCTACAGAGATTAGAGACAGCTACAGGCTACAGAGATTACAGACAGCTACAGGCTACAGAGATTAGAGACAGCTACAGGCTACAGAGATTAGAGACAGCTACAGGCTACAGAGATTAGAGACAGCTACAGGCTACAGAGATTACAGACAGCTACAGGTTACAGAGATTAGAGACAGCTACAGGCTACAGAGATTAGAGACAGCTACAGGCTACAGAGATTAGAGACAGCTACAGGCCACAGAGACTAGAGACAGCTACAGGCTACAGAGATTAGAGACAGCTACAGGCTACAGAGATTACAGACAGCTACAGGCTACAGAGATTAGAGACAGCTACAGGCTACAGAGATTAGAGACAGCTACAGGCTATAGAGATTAGAGACAGCTACAGGCTACAGAGATTAGAGACAGCTACAGGCTACAGAGATTAGAGACAGCTACAGGCTATAGAGATTAGAGACAGCTACAGGCTACAGAGATTAGAGACAGCTACAGGCTACAGAGATTAGAGACAGCTACAGGCTACAGAGATTAGAGACAGCTACAGGCTACAGAGATTAGAGACAGCTACAGGCTATAGAGATTACAGACAGCTACAGGCTACAGAGATTACAGACAGCTACAGGCTACAGAGATTACAGACAGCTACAGGCTACAGAGATTACAGACAGCTACAGGCTACAGAGATTACAGACAGCTACAGGCTACAGAGATTACAGACAGCTACAGGCTACAGAGATTAGAGACAGCTACAGGCTACAGAGATTACAGACAGCTACAGGCTACAGAGATTAGAGACAGCTACAGGCCACAGAGACTAGAGACAGCTACAGGCTACAGAGATTACAGACATATACGGGCTCAAAAACACAAGGGTAGATCGCTATATGTCTTTCAGGGGCTTGGAAGGGTTTTGTATGGTGCTTCTGTTTTAGTGGGTAGTCTGGAGCAGAGGGGGATGACACGACTCATATAAGCCCATGTCATTGCGGATACAGTACATGACAGGTGTCGTGTCATTGCGGGTACAGTACATGACAGGTATCATGTCATTGTGGGTACAGTACATGACAGGTATCATGTCATTGTGGGTACAGTACATGACAGGTGTCATGTCTTTGCGGGTACAGTACATGGCAGGTGTCGTGTCTTTGCGGGTACAGTACATGACAGGTGTCGTGTCATTGTGGGTACAGTACATGACAGGTGTCATGTCATTGCGGGTACAGTACATGACAGGTGTCGTGTCATTGCGGGTACAGTACATGACAGGTGTCGTGTCTTTGCGGGTACAGTACTGTACATGACAGGTGTCATGTCATTGCGGGTACAGTACATGGCAGGTGTCGTGTCTTTGCGGGTACAGTACATGGCAGGTATCATGTCATTGCGGGTACAGTACATGACAGGTGTCATGTCTTTGCGGGTACAGTACATGACAGGTATCATGTCATTGTGGGTACAGTACATGGCAGGTGTCGTGTCTTTGCGGGTACAGTACATGACAGGTGTCATGTCATTGTGGGTACAGTACATGGCAGGTGTCGTGTCTTTGCGGGTACAGTACATGACAGGTGTCATGTCATTGTGGGTACAGTACATGACAGGTGTCAACACTGACTCACTCATAATAAGTCACAGAAAGCACATCAATACAGAAATGAACAAAATCACCATCGCTTGAACTTTGATTCATTCGGGGGGGAAAACACTCAGCCCGAGGACTTAGGGTGTATTCACACCTGTAGGTCGTTTGCTTTGTTCCGATTCAGGTACTTAATTGATACAATTGTTGCATTTGTACCTTGGTTCGTTTGTGTTCACACAGCCACAAATGAAACGGTCCAAATAGTATTGTCAAACTTCCTGGATTGGCCAGCAGAGACTCTGATAGGCTAATAGCCTCTCGGGATGGACAAAATAATTCCCAGAGATTTTCCTATATGATTATAAAAATGCGTTTTGTTAGACCTACATTTTAGGCTATGTCGGGCGTCCGCCGTGCGAGGAGAGAGAGAGAGAGAGAGAGAAAGAAAGAAAGAAAGAAAGAAAGAGGGAGGGATCGGGAGAGAGAGAGAGGGAGAAAGTTCTTTATTTATTTATTAATGTATGCTATGTAGCCTATGTAAGCCTATGTATTTATTTAGCCTATTTAGGCTATTGGGAATTTGGAGATAGAAGATCAAAGACCCTCGCAAATTCTGCTATTAGGCTACTATCACGGAGATGAGGATTAGCCGAGACATAGGCTATATGAACACCTGTCCTGTCAGGAATAAAATATTAATAAATAATTTAATAATAACGGACATTTCGAGGAAGACATGCAATCAGTCTGATTGTCTGATTGAACCAGACAATCTCATCACAAAGAAGGCTGGCTCTGATTACCACGATTTGTTTTCATTTATTGAATGGAGACCAGAGAGAGCGAGAGAGAGGGAGAGAGAGGGCGGTGTGCTGCGCAGCACACCGCACGCAAAATCCGTAGAGATTCAACACATTAACGTTGCTTCCCATGGTCCGAGGTAAGTTGATTGAGTTCAAACTGCTGATGTGATGATCCAAAAATCCCCCAAAGTTTATCGATGCAAGTCACAAGTCGCCAAAACAGGATCTGAAAGATGTTGTTTTTAAACGATAAAAATGTTCGTTCTTCAGGCCATTACGCACAGCGCAGCTGACTACGGCAGCTGGTTTATCCAAAAATGCGCACCGTTTACTGCTGTTGTGGCGGATCGAGGTCGGCTCACGTTCTCACCACAAACGAACCGCACCAGAGTTCGTTTGGAAGCGGACCGAGACCACCCTTTCTTGGCGATCTCGGTCCGCTTGTTTTGTCCCGCATCCGAGTGCGATTGCTGTGTTCACACTCCCCCAAACGAACCGCACCAAGGGGGAAAATGCTCTCCGTTTCGAAACAACTGCTCCAAACGAGATAGGTGTGAATACACCCTTAAATTAAATAATCCAATACATAGAAAGAAAGAGGCATATGAAGCTGCTGGTATTATTCAAATGTCTGACTGGTTTCTAAAGGAGAGAAGACATAGCAGTAGAGATATTACAGAGGAAGAAGCTGAGCTTAGGAAAATGGAGGTGACACCCCTACTTAGGAAGTAATTCAATTGTTAAACAAGTTGACAAAACCCAGAGACGCTGGACTAATTCAAGACCCACATTTACCCAGAAATGCACCTGCTTGCCAAGGACCGAATGCCACCAGAACTGCCTTTCCGGCCGGTCCCTTCCCTGGTTTCATCTCAGCTCTATCTATGTCCCTTTTTGAAGAAATAAGCTAATACAAGTGGCTTCAAAATGTACTCAGTTTATAAAGTGTCAAATGTGGGGGGGAAACATCTAGTACCTCGATCCTCAAACTCCGGACCCAGACGCCATCCTATGCGGACCCAGCCATATAACCTACAAATCATTGAGAATTATAAAATTGTCATGGAGCATTTCTATTTTAAACTGCACCGCTTTATAGCAATTACGCTACTTATTTATCAGCACAGGAAACCTGCTGACCAATGCATGCGTTGTAAATCATCACACGTGATTCTACTCAGCCAATCAAATGGGCTGCCTATCTTCAGTGCGAGTGACGTGACACACAGGGGCAGAGCGGGGCAGAGAGTGACGTGACACACAGGGGCAGAGCGGGGCAGAGAGTGACGTGACACACAGGGGCAGAGCGGGGCAGAGAGTGACGTGACACACAGGGGCAGAGCGGGGCAGAGAGTGACGTGACACACAGGGGCAGAGCGGGGCAGAGAGTGACGTGACACACAGGGGCAGAGCGGGGCAGAGTGACGTGACACACAGGGGCAGAGCGGGGCAGAGAGTGACGTGACACACAGGGGCAGAGCGGGGCAGAGTGACGTGACAGACAGGGGCAGAGCGGGGCAGAGAGTGACGTGACACACAGGGGCAGAGCGGGGCAGAGTGACGTGACACACAGGGGCAGAGCGGGGCAGAGAGTGACGTGACACACAGGGGCAGAGCGGGGCAGAGAGTGACGTGACACACAGGGGCAGAGCGGGGCAGAGAGTGACGTGACACACAGGGGCAGAGCGGGGCAGAGCAATGAGAGCATTCGCTCTGCACAGGTGGAGAGATGAGAGCGAGAGAAGAGTTATTTCACATGGCGAGCGAAAACAGTTTTTAATCAAGACTGACCAGACTCTTATGTTGATTGTTCCCACGGAGGACAGCTCAAAATTGTTTCATTGTTAAGCGTGATGCGACTTTGAAGCGCCACTCCGAGACGAAGCGCACACACACACACACACACACACACACACACACACACACACACGCACGTACGCACACGCGCACACACACACAAATCCGAAAACACAGGCCACACATTCACTGCCCAACAACAATGTGCTAACGATCATTGACTGTCAATGATAAGGATAGATAGTGAGAGCTCACTTCTTTCACTGAACAAGAGAAAGTGGGGAGTGGGGGGGAGAGTGAAATAAAGAGAAAAGGTATTATTCAATTGTTAAAATGTGTGTGAAATGGAGTTAAAAAAGGAAGGGGGAAACTTATTTTTCTAAAATTAAAGCACTTTATTTTAAGATGCACATTTATCCAAAAGCTCTCTGTTATTTTTAAATGCATCTCCTATTTTGCTTGAAAAGTGAAAATAACGTACCGGTATATTATATTATGATATAAAAATTTTAATCATTGTTATATTATAATCCAGTTAAATGTGAAACTGACAATAAACATTGTTGAAGTTTATTTGATTTAACAGCCCGTTGTTGTACATTGATACTATTAGACTACTTCAGTATATATGGCACTGAATCATAACACAAGTTATAGATATACACGTTCTCCAGAACATCGCATACGATGACAGTGAGGAAATATTCTCTAGCTGGACCTCTTTGAATTTTAATTGAGTACCCCTGATCTAGTAAATTGTTCAGACAGGTTTTGTGACCCTGAAGGTATTCAGAGCCGCATCGCATGTTTCAATGTTTCAATGCCAAATCAAACATTTACGGTACATGTCACAACATCATCAGCCATCCAATATCATCAAAGCCAGACTGCATAGCGAGACAGAGGAGGCTGTGGTCTACAATAGCGGTCTTCAAACTATTTCTCTTCAGGCTCTTAGCACAGCAGCTTGGAGCTTCCGGTGGAGCCTGGCTGTCACACTGCGCTCACTGCTGACACACTCCTTACACTGAGCAAGCTTGGGACTGTCACACTGCACTCACTGCTGACACACTCCTTACACTGAGCAAGCTTGGCTGTCACACTGCATTCACTGCTGACACACTCCTTACACTGAGCAAGCTTGGCTGTCACACTGAACTCACTGCTGACACACTCCTTACACTGAGGGAGCTTGGGACTGTCACACTGCACTCACTGCTGACACACTCCTTACACTGAGGGAGCTTGGGACTGTCACACTGCACTCACTGCTGACACACTCCTTACACTGAGCGAGCTTGGGCTTATACTGCAGTGGCAGTATAACGTATAATCATACGCTGGAGTCACACAAAGCTACAAAAAAGATCATTATCCAGTCGGTTAAGATCAGCTGGTTGTGAGCCAGTCTCAAGTCTCTGACGAACAGCAGTAGAGAAGGAAGCTTTATGATCAGATGGCTAACATACAGTACAACACAGGAGCAGCCTCCTCGGTGCCAGTGACAAAACCCCCATACACCCAAATGCATGACAAGACACAAGCAGGCAAAGCACAGCCCCACTACTTAGTAACAAGAGGACATATTATAGTTTATTTTTTCATTTCACAAATAAAGTAAAAATGACCTCTTTGTCTTTTTAGCTCATTCTAACTATCATTCCATACATACACCTATTTAACAATTTATGCCCCCCATGTATCTTATTGTATTGTAATTTTATATCAAAATGTAATTACTTCCTAGAAAACAGAAAAGCTTTACTGGTGACATCATCGTGTACCTGTCCTCCTGCTCAAGATGTCGTTTCACTGGGACTTTAACCCTGATACCAGAGAGCTCAACAGAAAAGCGCTCTGTCTCCAAACAAAGTTACTCTTTGCTCCATTTACTTACAAAGCAACAAACATGAAGTTAGTCTGAAGATGGTCTGATCAAACATGAAGTTAGTCTGAAGATGGTCTGATCAAACATGAAGTTAGTCTGAAGATGGTCTGATCAAAGCCATGCCAGAGGCAAAGCAGCAGGCCTGACACCAGCCCCTCCCACCAGTTCCAGCTGACACAGACATGATTTATGAGGCGTGATGTCCCACAGCCTAACTCTATAATGACTGATAGAAACTGCACATTATCATCATCAATCTCCTCTCTTCATCAATTTCAAATGTCACAGCGCCTGGCTTCACACAGATGGGCCGTGCTCTGGCCTCGCTGGCCTGTGACATCAGTGTGTGTGTGTGTGTGTGTGTGTGTGTGTGTGTGTGTGTGTGTGTGTGTGTGTGTGTGTGTGTGTGTGTGTGTGACTGTGTGTGTGTGCGTACGTACGTGCGTGTGCCCTTGAAGGACAGCAGCTTGAGGACCAAAGTATCAGATCCCTGTTGTCTATAGTGAGACGACCTTATAGAGTCGTGCATGTGCGTGTGTGTGCATGCATGTGTGTCCGTGCATGTGTGTGTCTGTGTGTGTGTGTGTGTGTGTGTGTGTATGTGTGTGTGTGTGTGTGTGTGTGTGTGTGTGTGTGTGTGTGTGTGTGTGTGTGTGTGTGTGTGTGTGTGTGTGTGCATGTGCATGTGCATGTGCATGTGTGTTTGTGAGCGGATGTGTGTGTGTGTGTGTGTGTGTGTGTGTGTGTGTTTGTGTGTGTGTGTGTGTGTGTGTGTGTGTGTGTGTGTGTGTGTGTGTGTGTGTGTGTGTGTGTGTGTGTGTGTGTGTGTGTGTACGTGTGTGTGTGTGCAGCGTGAGGGAGACACTCGACACCTCCCAACCAATTGACAGAGTCGGAGGGATTTGAGTTTTCATTAGCTGAGCTGGGCGAGCCCACTCCTCACCGCCTTCACCTGTTCAATGAATAAATTAGCACACTCTCCTTCCCCATGGTCAGCACAGTGCTCTGGTATATGTGCAGTCTGGAGCTGCTCCATTCACAGTGAATGGGAGGATGATTTTGTTTAAGAGTTTTTACATGAAGCATTATTCTACAGTAGACATGTTACTTCTCAGACCCCCCAAATGCCTTAAAAACCAGTGATTCTCAACCCTTTTCATATCAAGAACCATCATTTAGGCCACATTAGAGCCATGGACGCCCCATTTGATGAGATTGTGTCCAGAATCCTATGACTGTCTCTATCGTAGGTAGAGAGATAACAATGAAACTATGATCACAACACTCATTCTTCTAATCTACATTCCCCAATTGTGTTCCCTAACTTCTTGTAAATTAACTAATCCTAAAGTTTGAAAACTAATCAAATTTCTGGGGGCCCCTGGAACCCCATCAAGGACCTCTGGTGGTCCCTGGACCCCACGTTGAGACCCACTGCCATAGACATTGTGTCTCTTTTACAATAATTGCATTGGGCGCAGCCCATATTAGTGGGCGTGGACCGGCCCAGTCGATATTTTCGTGTCGGAGCTACATGCGGCCTTAAGCATTATAACCACGCCTTTTAAGCATAGAATTATTCACAACGTGGTCATTGGAGAAGTGCAGTAAACTAATCACAATGTCCCTTTCATGTTCCATTCCACGGAGCGATCCAATCCGGTCAGAAAAGCCCCAAAGCGCTCTGAGCTCCCCCCCCCCCCTCTTTCATCCCCGTCTGTCTCCATATATATTATTCCATATTATTATGCTTCTCAAACCAATCTCACTGCAGTTTAAATACAGCAAGCATGTAAATACGCTACACTAACAAATCAAAGTGAAAAAAAAATCTAAATGAATCGGCTAGAAAAATATAGCCTATCCCTGGATGTCATGATGAGATTAGATTGGTGAAAGTTTGGGCAGAATGATATTGTTTTCTCTCGCTACCTTTTCTTCTCCCCCGCTGCACAGGTAGGATGATGCAACAGCCTCTGAATGACAGGGGCTCAAAACTACGGTATAACAACTTTTTTTTTTCATCGGTCATTGTGCCTGTCTGACGTGCGAGAGAGAGGGAGTGAGAGAGAGAGGGAGAAAGAGTGAGATGGCAGAGGAGAGCTGCGCGCAATTACGCACAATAATATCCCCGGCGCACTGAATAAGGCCTGGTTTTGAAAAGCGCTAAACGCTAAATTAACGCCAGGGGGGAAGATAGCGTTAGGCCAGTATTTAAGGCCGAAACGCCCATTCTGGCCTATTCTGGCACTGCGCCACGCCTCTTCGGCGTAAAGTGCATTTCGGGGCCTAAAAACATGATGCTATCTTCCCGAGGCAGGCGCAAAGCGCGTTTTTTTGCGTTTAGCGTCAGTTTAGCGCCTAAGGCCAGTGGGAAGATAGGGAGCCAAAGACTTTATACAAGTCATCCACTATGGAGGAGCTAAAGACTTTATACAAGTCGTTCACTATGGAGGAGCTAAAGACTTTATACAAGGCTTTATTTGAATGATAACACAAGCTGGAGTCTTAGTTGTGGCCATGGGAGAGTGGTTCTTGCTCAGTATTCATTAGACTGTGCTTTCAGTCAGAGTCCAGTTTGAAGCTTGTGAGCGTTATATTTTAAGCTTGTGAGGGTTCTATTTGAAGACGGACGACGCAACGGGGATTTGTTGACGAAGAAAAAAGAAGCCAGAGAGCCAATTAACAACTTTAGCAGAGTCGTGATCAGAGGAAGAGAAAAGCAGCGGCGACACCTGTCACGTCACACCTGTTAGGCTACTGACATGAATAAAACATGTATGTGGCTCCCGGCGGAGGGGAGCTGGGATGGTTAATTTAGCACGTTATTAACAGAACAATCCCCCACCCCCTTCCCTTCCCTTCCCTCTAAGGAGGCCCTCTCCCCCCCTCCCCACGGAGGCCTCGTTCAGACAGCAAATCTAATCAAAGCTAATCTAATCAGGTCTTTATACTGTGCTGGAGCGGAGCATGGTGAAATGACCCAATTCACTTTTCCCACACCAAACGCGTGAAAACCTATTCCTGTCACTCGGGGTCATAACGGCTCTTTCAGCCTCGGAGACGGATTCTATGAATTACTCCTTTATGGGGAATCAATGATATGTCTTTTCCATGAGGGGGAGACTGGCAGCGCATACCACTTTCAATCCATTAGTGACATTCAATGACATCCTTTAACATGATTTCCAAGCCCTGGTGAAAATAAATATGGCTTTCTTCTTGCTTTCTTTAAGCAATGTAAGTTTTCCACAGGGAAAATGTTGTAATAATAATAATAATAATAATAATAATAATAATAACAATAATAATAATAATAAATGAAAAACACGGAAAAGGTTGTAAAAATATCCTATTCAGGAAAACTCTGTCCGTCTGTCTGCATCTCTTTCTTTATGAGCATTTTTGGCAAGTCTGCACAAAGTTGTGGCACGTGCATCCCTGGTTATGGACTAATAACAAATAAAAGTCAAAAATATCATGCCTAATGAGAAATCTGCAGTCAAACAAGTTAAATATCAGTCATTTCTCCATCTGGACTATTTTGATTGACAGCTCTCAGCAGCATTGAGGGGGCTCGTTTCCACAGTAACCTGTATAGGATTTCTGTTTGCTCCTCTTTACTTAGCGATTAGCGTGCTAAAGTAGCATGCTATAGCGACTTTAAACAAAGCAGAAGCAGCTCAGTGAGTCTGCCGCAGCGTGTACTCAGTACACACTGTCATCAGTGTACATGCTGATCACAGTACACTGTACTGTGATCAGCATGTACTGAGTGTTTACTGTGATCAGCGTGTACTGAGTGTACAGGGTGTACTGAGTGTACAGGGTGTACTGAGTGTACAGCGTGTACTGAGTGTACAGCGTGTACTGAGTGTACAGCGTGTACTCAGTACATGCTGTACACTCAGTACACGCTGATCCAATCTGTTTTACTGCCTCCTCCTCAAAGTCATATCCTCTGTGCTCAGATGCTGCTGCTGGGAATCTGGCTCAGTCTGCCTCCACATGCACTCCCACTGCTTGTGCACTCTCAATGCTCAACTCAACTCAACTCAACTCAACTCAACTCAACTCACACAACTCCTGCACACATGGTACATCCTACTGATCACACACAAGGCATAAACTGAGCTCTGATTTCCCACTGGAGGTGAGAAATCAGAAAGGAAAGGATTATTTTCTCGGTTAATCGATTAGTTGTTTGGTCTTTAAAATGTCAGGAAATGATGAAAAATGTTGATCAGTGCTTCCCAAAGCCCAAGATGATGCCCTCAAATCTCTTATTTTGTTCACAACCCAAAGATAATCAGTTTACTATCATAGCAGACTAAAGGCAGCAGACTGGCATCTCTGATTTACAAGAAGGCGCAGTTGATGGTAACAGGAAAGATACCTGTAAGAGCAACATAACCCAATATATATACGTCCATTTGAATGAAGGGTGCATGCATTGATAATGAATGGGTGATCACTGTCCCTACTGGCCCAATCTGAATTTACAACAACAAGTTAAAGGAAGGCTAAAAGGCCGTCACGGTATACGAAGAGAAAGAAAGGAAAGATAGAAAAGATGCTGCAAGGCGAAGAGCAAAACCTGAACCAAGAACCAATCAGAACACATCTGTAGCCAGACCAGACCAACATCCAATCAAGATCAAGCCACTGTCACATTAAACTCTGAAACAAGGGATGGCCGATACATCGAAATCCAATATATTGCGATACAAAAATGTGACAATACGTATCGTGGGGCAAAATAAATAATGGTGATAGCTCTATGTTATTCTGCTGTTGTAATCAAGAATAAGATTCTTGTCCATCCCAGAGTTTCACAAGCTCTCCATCCAAATCATGTTATTGTCACTTTGTAATGACATGTTTCAATTATTGTTTACATTCTGCAACTTTGGTGGACTGGAGACACTAAACTCGCCAAGATGTCAGTGAACGCGGATCCTAATAAAGACATGATTATTTTGTTTCATTCACCATCTGCCAAGCAGCAACAACTGGAGGCAGCTATAACTCAGGGGCGTATGTCGACAGGCGGCCCGGGCGGCGCGGTGGAGCGAGAACCCAACACCTCAGCAAGGCGCCGAACACCAGATACGAGGCAAGGCCTACTTCAGAGAGCAACACAAGAGAGGCCTTATGTAAATGCTCTCAAATCCACTCCTGACATTTTGCCCGACGCAGCTGGCCTTCTCTCTCTGACACCCTCTCTATCTGCCTTTCTATCCATTTCAATCTCGCTCGCTCGTCTGGATAACTCAATATCTGGCCACAGAAGCAAAGCTAGAAAGTCATTGTTCGTGCTGAAAGGTGCGCTGACAAAGAGAGGTGAAGGCAGCCCTCCTTTTCTCAGCGGCAGCAGGAAAGTGATATTCACGCCCTGGGAAAACCCCGGCCGGCTCCTTCTTCGCCGATCCATCTGAGCAGAGGTTTCGCGAACAAACGGCGGCCATCTGCACCGGGGATCCGGTCGCACGTGGAACTCTTTGATGTGGAGACGTACAGCATGACGTGGAACTCTTTGATGTGGAGACGTACAGCATGACGTGAAACTCTTTGATGTGGAGACGTACAGCATGACGTGGAACTCTTTGATGTGGAGACGTACAGCATGACGTGGAACTCTTTGATGGGGAGACGTACAGCATGACGTGGAACTCTTTGATGGGGAGACGTACAGCATGACGTGAAACTCTTTGATGTGGAGACGTACAGCATGACGTGGAACTCTTTGATGTGGAGACGTACAGCATGATGTGGAACTCTTTGATGTGGAGACGTACAGCATGACGTGGAACTCTTTGATGTGGAGACGTACAGCATGACGTGAAACTCTTTGATGTGGAGACGTACAGCATGACGTGAAACTCTTTGATGTGGAGACGTACAGCATGACGTGGAACTCTTTGATGGGGAGACGTACAGCATGACGTGGAACTCTTTGATGTGGAGACGTACAGCATGACGTGGAACTCTTTGATGTTGAGACGTACAGCATGACGTGGAACTCTTTGATGTGGAGACGTACAGCATGACGTGGAACTCTTTGATGTGGAGACGTACAGCATGACGTGGAACTCTTTGATGTGGAGACGTACAGCATGACGTGGAACTCTTTGATGTGGAGACGTACAGCATGACGTGGAACTCTTTGATGTGGAGACGTACAGCATGACGTGGAACTCTTTGATGTGGAGACGTACAGCATGACGTGGAACTCTTTGATGTGGAGACGTACAGCATGACGTGGAACTCTTTGATGGGGAGACGTACAGCATGACGTGAAACTCTTTGATGGGGAGACGTACAGCATGACGTGGAACTCTTTGATGGGGAGACGTACAGCATGACGTGAAACTCTTTGATGTGGAGACGTACAGCATGACGTGGAACTCTTTGATGTGGAGACGTACAGCATGACGTGGAACTCTTTGATGGGGAGACGTACAGCATGACGTGAAACTCTTTGATGTGGAGACGTACAGCATGACGTGGAACTCTTTGATGGGGAGACGTACAGCATGACGTGAAACTCTTTGATGTGGAGACGTACAGCATGACGTGGAACTCTTTGATGGGGAGACGTACAGCATGACGTGGAACTCTTTGATGGGGAGACGTACAGCATGACGTGAAACTCTTTGATGGGGAGACGTACAGCATGATGACAATTATTCCTCCTTTCTGGAGTGAGGGAGGGTTGACACAGCTGAGGCGGCCTGCCACATGAGTGTATGTTGAGTGTTGCTTATAACCTTAGAGCAAGATCCGAGATGAGTTGCACAGTTGTCATGCAGTCAAGATACATGTATGCCAAGCGGGAAAAGTATGTCCAATCTAAAACAGATTGACGGACAGTATAGTAACATTTGAGTAAGGCTTATTTCCATTGATACCCCCACCCCCTTTTTGTGTGTTGTTGTTGTTGTTGCTGTTGTTATTATTGTTGTTGTTGTTGTTGTTCAGTTTTGTTTGTCAATACAGGGAGGGGAGGGGAGGTAGGGAAGAGAGAGTTAAGTTTGGTTAATAGCTGTATTATAATAGGGCTGCAACTAACGATGATTTTCATTGTCGATTAATCTGTCGATTATTTTCTTGACTAATCGATTAGTTGTTTGGTCTATAAAATGTCACTTTTTCCCCAAAGCCCAAGATGACATCCTCAAATGTCTTCTTTTGTCCTGACCAACAGTCCACAACCCAAAGATAATCCGTTTACTAAGACTGAAGAAACCAGAAAATATTCACATTTACGTATGAAGCTGGAACAAGAGAATAATAGCCAGTTAATTCGTCAATCAATTAAAACGATTAATCAACTCATCTCTATACATACTTGGTACTCTCTGTACTAGCAGGCAAGATTGTTAAGTAGTGAATGTCTCACTTCTTTGATTTGTAAAACTTAAACAAAAATAGAGTAAAAAACCACAGAGAAAGAGAGAGAGCCCCACACACACACACACACACACACACACACACACACACACACACACACACACACACACACACACACACACACACACACACACACACACAGAAAAGACAGTGTGGTGAAGTAAAACCTAGAGCATGTCATTACCTCATTCCTTCTCCCCCCCCCCCCCCCACACACGCACACACACACACACACACACACACACACACACACACACACACACACACACACACACACACACACACACACACACACACACACACACTCCTGATGTGTTAACAAGCGAGTGGGCAGGCGTGGTGTGCAGTGGCGGTGTGGAGCGGAGTCAGAAGTGTGTCAGAGAGTGACAGAGGCTTTCTCCAGCAGGCTGGACTCAGCTTGGCTAAGCCAGCTTGCACATGTTCAGGGCCCAGATGTGTTGAGAAACCCCATGCAGCCAATGCTGCTGAACCTTCACCCAATCGCCCCGGAGCGGACGGGACAGCTGTTACGGCAGTTGTCATCATGTCCAATTAATTGTCAATTAATCCAATCGATATCGAAATCGCAATATGGCTGATTGCAATATCCACATCGCAGGAGCAGCTGCAATGATTGAGGTAAAATGTGTCACAATATTCACCTTATGCAGTCCCGCCCACTTGACCCATTGTATCATGACTTCCTGTTCAAAACGCCGGCTGTTTCACCTGCTCAAACTCACCTGGTCAAACCTAGTCTGACTCACATTATGAGTCAGACTAGGTTTATGAGTCACAGGAAGTGTAAATACAATCGGAACCTCCGATTGTATTTACACTTCCTGTTAGTCTCTCAAGCCAGACGGTCTCTTCTGCATAAGGTGAATAGCATTAAATTGTTGTTGTTTCTAATGGGATTTTTTCTACTGTATTCTGTTTTGATGTTGTCTTTTATCTTGTATGTTTTTATGTCTTGAGGACTACGGATGCAAATGAGCTTTTAGCTAAATGCGACATATTTACTGTTATCAGATGACTCTGTATAGGTAACTGTTCATCAATGTGTACTGTCCTGCACAAATAAACAAATAAAGTAAAGTAAAGTAAAGTAAAGTAAAGTAAAGTAAAGTAAAGTAAAGGAAGCACTGTGGTGCTACAGTCATGCCCCGGCCTACAAATCATACTCTCCAGACGTAAGGGAACATGCTTGTTTGGTACACACCTCATAAAAAATAAATCACATATTTATTTATTTTTTCTGTGAAAATGAAATTTTCATATAGCATTCCCACTGAAATCTGACAATATATATATATTTTTTTTTTCATATCGTGCCACTGCTGCCCTACAACATTTTCATCAGATTTGCCTGTTCAACTTATTTTTGGAGCTTCAAATGACAGCTGGAGGTGCAGCACACTTCACAGCGAGCGTATCTGCATGGGCTTTATTTGAGTGGCGGAGCGTTTATTGCTTTAGTTTGGATGGTTAGTGCAGGTGTGAGGAACCATGCCTTTAGTTTGGATGGTTAGTGCGGGCGTGAGGAACCATGCCTTTAGTTTGGATGGTTAGTGCGGGTGTGAGGAACCATGCCTTTAGTTTGGATGGTTAGTGCGGGTGTGAGGAACCATGCCTTTAGTTTGGATGGTTAGTGCGGGTGTGAGGAACCATGCCTTTAGTTTGGATGGT
>NC_139625.1:70534252-70544252 GCF_964638095.1 Poromitra crassiceps
GTCGAGACAATAATCGACGGATTAATCAATAATGGAAATAACCTTTATTTGCTGCCCTACTCCAGCATCCCTCTCTCTCCCTGCTACCCTTCCTCCTCACACCATTGGTCAATCCCTCTCTCCTTTCTCTCCTTGCCTTCCCTTTCATGAGAAAAGATGTCACCATAAAGAGGCAAACAGCCAGAGGGCTCACAGGACACATTACATTACAGGACAATGACTTGTTCTACACTCATTCAAACAGCCAGAGGGCTCACAGGACACATTACATTACAGGACAATGACTTGTTCTACACTCATTCAAACAGCCAGAGGGCTCACAGGACACATTACATTACAGGACAAGGACTTGTTCTACACTCATTCAAACAGCCAGAGGGCTCACAGGACACATTACATTACAGGACAATGACTTGTTCTACACTCATTCAAACAGCCAGAGGGCTCACAGGACACATTACATTACAGGACAATGGACTTGACCACACCAGTACACAGCATGAAGAAGACTGAACTACCCCCACCCCCAGTATGTGGCACCACTGGTGAAAGTGCACCTGACCGATCCGGTGCTTGGCTCCGGTAAAAGATTAAGATTAAGAGAGGAGAGACAGAGTGACACAGCAGCTACCTGCCAATCAAAACCCACAGAACAGAAGCCGTCAAGATCGCATTTCCAAAAAGGAAACACATCTGCTGACGTTATGTCAACATAAACAACAGTTAGTTTTCTTATAAATTGCTTCTAAATTCTACAAAAGCCTGTCCCGTTCCCAGCATGATGTCAGATCCATGGACATTGCATGCAGCAGCGCATCGGGAGCACATGTTAACTGACTGTGCAGTGTGCAGTGAGAAGCCTAAAGTGGACTTACCCTTTGTGTGCCTTCATGAAACCATGTAAGTCCTTTCACATGTCGTTTTAATGCTCATAGCTTTCAGCAATGTTCATTATCTTTGTAATATGGAGATACTGACACTTCAGTTTTCAACATTTTAATGGAGGCTTCTGTTGCGCAAAGCCCATCGGCTTAATTATTGGTTAATTGGCAGTTGCTTTTACATGCGTCGACCCGACATGAGAGGGAGAGGGGGAGAGGGAAAGAGAGAGAGAGAAGGGGTGCTTTTACGCATGGTTTCATGGCGCCTCCGATGCGCCTTCAGTCCTTCATCGTTCATCCTGTTTTCAAGATGATGGCATTTGATTGTCTTGTCTGCCCAGTGCCCAATTCGGTGTCTGTTCTTTGATTCCTGCTGGGAATCTTTTGCCTTGGATAGGGATTTATCTTCTGACTGCATGGATTTGTTCTGTGCACAATCTACTGTGCATTTTTCCTCTGTCTCCTGCATTATGTCCAAAATGTCCAAGCAGTATAATTCTCAGTAATTTACTTAGGTTACTGTACATATTCACCTTCCAGACCGCTTCTAGAATTAAAACAAAAGCTTTTAAATGAGCTGTTTGATCAAACTATTTATAAACCTATTAATAAAAATGCTTATAAATGAGCCATTTAAATTAAATGAATTAAATTGACAAATGGAAGACTGATGAATTAATGCTGATTTGCAAAATGCAATTTAAAATGTGCCTTTTTTAATCCATTTTCATATTCTTGCTTATTCATTTTCATATTATTTGTCCTTTGCATAATTCATTTTCGCCTTTACTTTACCATTGAACAACTGTTTTTTAAAGCACAAGCACAATTGTGCCACACTACTGTATACAGGTTAATTAAGTAGGCTACTAACTTGCACCATTTAAATAAATAATTTGCTATATAGACTATGTAATGTCCCGTGTTTCTAATTTCTACACAGGTGTTAAAAAGATATGCATGTGTTCACGGACACATGAAGCTGGGGCGAGATGAGAACAATGACGCGATGAAGGTTGGGGTAGTAGTACCGGCAAGAATTTCAATCCACTTTCACCCCTGTCCACTCCAGTACACAGCATGAAGAAGAGTGAACTGGGGGAAACGGTTTCTGCTAAAATAACTACTGTATGTATGGTTGTTCTGAAATGAAATGTGAAACGTTCTGAGTCAAAACTAACAGCCCTGCTAAGCACAAAACAGCATCAGTGTACAGCTTCGGTCACATATTTACTGTCAATGGGGCAGTTCATGGCAGCACATCAGCGTGACATCACGCTTTTCACACTTGTGCGTTCCAGCTTTGGGGCGAAACTCTTTCATGATGACAAATAGTGATCGCTGTGTTTGCTTAGGTCATAAGAATATCACGTGTGAATTCTCTCATCCAGTGGTATTTGTGTTTAACACGCAGAAAAGTCCAGAGGTCACAGACTTTAAACAAGCGCAGGATTTTGGTTATGAATGTACAAACTTTACGCCCCCTGATGAAGGCATCCATTGGCCTCCAAGAGAAGCTCCTTTTTCCTTTTTTAGTTATTTCCAAGCCCCAACCGTTAGTTCTGAAAAATGAAGCGGAAGTACCAAAAAAATCCCCATAGCCCCCCCATGTTAAAATGCCCAACTTTACAGCAGAAATAAACATGTTTACAGCCAGGTTCGAAAAACGGTTTGTGTCTCTACAGATAATTTCACCGTTCATGACAACTGTACGGGGAAGGAAGGAAAGGGGGGGGTTATAGAGTTTAGACCCGTTTATGGAGAGAGAGAAGTGTGATTGTATAGAAGTCAATGGGAAAATGACCAGACTTTTCTCCCTTGATGTATTACCTCAGTAAACACCTAATTAGTTTATGGTCTCAATGGTGTTCATTTAGTAAATTATGGTCACATTCAGAGTAAAACAGACAATAAAGCAGACTATGCTTTGGGGCGTGATTGACAGGTCACCTGTCAGTGATCGTGCAGCTCGCCGATCACGATCACTGACCAATAAGAGGCAGCGCTACGGCTCTGTCTTAGCCTGATATTCACACTTCATCATCAACTCAGAAACTCATTTGTCCTTGCACTCACTTCTATGAGGGGGCGGGCTTCGGTCTTCCCTAACCAATCACTAGAGACCAAGGTGTCCACGGCAACCTAACCTCGCGTCACCAGGCTCTTCCCGAGGCAACCGGCCGGCACGGCATTGCAAGGTAACGTAGCTAGCTAATGCTAGCCAGATTCTCCACGTTAAGTAGCCACTAATAAGACGCTCTGTAAAATGAAAAGCACAAAGTCGGCTGACTTTGGCTGCTTAATGTTAGTAGCTACGGCGTGGTAGGCTGTGTTAAACTGCTATCTGCTTCAGGCAATCTCTGCTTCTTTGGCCTGTGTCTGTTTCTGTTGTGCATGACTGACAACAGCGTTAGCCAATCAGCGCCCGTGATTGGATTTTCAACGGGAGAAATAATGTTTGCACATGGCGATGCCAGGCCAAGAAGAGCCAAATCCACAACTGTGGAATGGGCGTGGCTTCGAAGGTCTGGAGCCAGGCTAGCTCTGTCTCTGTCTGAGGCTTCAAATCGGGACGCCACAAACCAATGGGTAATGTCACGGAGGCTATGTCCATATTTCTATACAGTCTATGGTTATTTCCAGTTCATGCACTTTGTTTTCAAGATAAAAGTTGCAACAATTCTCCTTAAACTTTAAGTAAAATGAGCAAAAGTCATTTAGTGTGTCCAGTGTGCAGCGCACGCAGCTGGTTTGCCCTTGACTGTCTCATCAAAAGAGGCCTGAGGAACACCGATACCCTGCTGCTTTTGTCCGCCACCCCCACTGCCCTGCCCTCCCCTCCCCCCCAGCCACCCCCACTGCCTTCCCCACCCCCCAGCCACCCCCACTGCCCTGCCCTCCCCCCCAGCCATCCCCACTGCCCTGCCCTCCCCCACCCACCCCCACTGCCCTGCCCTCCCCCCCAGCCACCCCCACTACCCTGCCCTCCCCTCCCCCCCAGCCACCCCCACTGCCCTGCCCTCCCCCCCAGCACCCCCACTGCCCTCCCCTCCCCCCAGCCACCCCCACTGCCCTGCCCTCCCGCCCCCCCCCACCCCCTTTCCCCTTCCCCCCCACCCCCCGACAACCTCCCCCCCCCCACCCTGCCCTCCCGCCTCCCCCCCATCCCCCCCCCCCCCCTCTCCCCTTCCCCCCACCCCCCGACAACCCCCCCCCCCTCCCACCTTGCCCTGCCCTCCCGGGCGGATAGTGGAAAATACTGACCCCACACACGCCAGCTTAGACAATGACTCAATAACGGAGGGAGCGTGAACCTGAGAGGCGGCGAGGTAAAGGCATCCCCCGGCCCAGATTGACTGGGGATCTTCACTTGTTTGAGTAGTTGGTGACACCGATATCCACCGCCTGTGTCACACACAACTTAGTGGTAACCGTATCCGCCCGGAGGGCCCCAACTTACTACTTCCATCTTCCCCTCTGCTGACAGCTGACCATGGGGACTGATGAATGGAGAGGTCACATAGCCAGCCAGCCGCACAAAGCCGGCCATACCTTCCTTCTGCCATGGACACATTGCCTTGGCTTCAATGTTTTTCATATGGCTGCAAGATTACAGCTGGAATGATAATTATTTAGCTGGGTATTGTGATCAGGAGGAGTGTTACATCAAGATGATCAACGCTTATGATTTGGGGATCAATGCTATTTTACTGCACATTTTATCCCACATTATGGCTCTTTTCAACTACTGTACAACAAGTGTTCTAAATCAGTCAGTGGTTGTCAACCTTTTTTCATATTAAGGACCCTAATTTAGTCCACATTTGAAGAGATTTTCTAAAAATTGAAATCTTTGATCTTAGAATATTTGTCTTGTTAGATATGATTTTGAATCCCAAGACTGTCGGTATTGTAGGTCGAGAGACAACAGTGAAACTATGATCACAACAGTCATTGTTCTACATTCTCAAATTGTGTTAACTTCTTGTAAATGATAAAGTTTAAGAATTTGTGAATTTGCTGGGGACCCCCTGGAACCCCCTCAAGGACCCCTGGTGGTCGCCAGACCGCACATTGAGAACCACTGTTCACTACCACTGCCAATACAGTATGATCCTTAACTGTGCAGATATAATTATAGACAATCAGCTCTGCAACCCTAGTTTTGAATCTTAAGCATGTGTCACTGGAGAGGTTCCAGTGTTTTGTTTGACAGGACACTCTGCTGTTGTGGGGATCAAACGTGTGACACTGGGGCCACAGGACACTCTGCTGTTGTGGGCATCAAACGTGTGACACTGGGGCCACAGGACACTCTGCTGTTGTGGGGATCAAACGTGTGACACTGGGGTCACAGGACGCTGCTCTCAGATACAGATCTCTGGGTGGAACACAAACTCATGTAACAGCAGTTTTAATAAGCTTTGATTGCCAATGCTGTTCCCGTTTCCCACGGTCGCAGTCCAAATAAGGAAAGGGAGCGGAACCTGATTGGCTGTGCTGCTCTGTTTAGATTAGATAATAAGTTACCTACACTACCACTTCTTAATAACACCTGTACTGGGACATCCTTATTTCTACTCCACCACTCACCTGCTGTCTACAGCAGTCCATCACACTGGAATACCACTTTCATAGCAACGACCACGGTTGGACCAGGGTTACTTGACCCATGTTCAAGTCAACACAGGTTCATCCCTGGTCATGATGACAACGCAGGAGAGATGCATAACAATTAGCATAGATGACTAGCTTAACAAATAGCATCCAGGGTGGTGCCATTCACACTGACTGCATTGAATCCTGGTCCGACCCTGGTCCAACCCACCTCTCCGGGTCGCCAACCCGGGCCCTTCAACCTGTACAGCACTGAAAAGTGATGATGCTATTTGGTCAAAGCGGAGCAAAACATGCCAAGTTCTGCTTGGTAATGTGTTGTGATGATGGACTAAATCTAAAGTGATTCAACACCAAAACTTCCAAACTGCCTCATATACACTAACTTTCAAAGGAGAAAGTGGAGCAATCATTCGGGCTGAGCAAGCCAATAATCAATATTATATTGATATCATGATATGAGACTAGATATCATCTTAGATTTTGGAAATCATGATATGGCATAAGTGTTGTCTTTTCCTGGTTGTAAAGGCTGCATTACAGAAAAGTGATGTCATTTTCTGAACTCACCGGACTGTTCTAGCTCTTCTATTATATGCCTTTACCCACTTAGTCATTATGTCCACATTACTGATGAGTATTTAGCAAAATTCTCATTGTGTAAATATTTTGTGAAAGCACCAATAGTCATCCCTACACTATTGTCTGTATGATTTTTGGTCCATATCGGCAAGCACTAGATACTGTATTTTGTTAAATGTGTGGATGGTACATTGAGGCTGGATGTTCCCATGATGTGATATTTTTTATGGCTTCCAAGTCCATTTCTGGAGGTTTTTCCTCCGCTAATATAAAAAATCTACCCAAATAAAATGTGGACTTGTTTAATCTAAAGAATGGCTAGTAGCACCCAAACCTTGTTGCCCAATAAGTCACGCCCACAAATCCACTTACCGGCCATGCAAACTGGAAGGGAATGAAGATCTTCCCTGCGTCATTGTTTCGGCTCTGTCCGCTCTTCTGGCCTTGGCTCTTGAACTGAAAAGTATTCCCACCGATAACGCTAGTAGTTCCCGAGCCGTAGGTGCACGGTCCGTTAGTCGTGACCTCCGATTGGTATTCCTTTAAGCACACTCTGAAGTAGGTGTCGCACTCGTCCAGGCAGTGTCCGCTGTGCGCCTCGCTGCGCTCCCCATCGCAGCACTCGCCGCTGAGCAGCTCGCCTTTTGGGTTCTCCACTGAGGTCAGCTGCAGCTCGAAATACCCCGTGGAGCGAGACACCTGCAAACAGCACCAGATAAGAATGACAGAATAACAGTAGAGGGGCAAAATACATGCTGGAGGTGGCTGCACTGCAATGGCATGTTTATAAGTTATTTTGTCTCATATCCAATCAGTAACACTACAGATGAGGGAAACACATATTAAATACTATGAGTTTTCCCTCAATAGTTTCATAATATCTCTGAAATAATATGTGACACTGGCACCTTCTAAGCCCCAAACAGCAAAGTAGACTGAAAGCCCAATGAATGTGCAATAACCTCACTGACTGACTGACTGTTGTAAGCATGGGAGGCAATACAACAGTGCAGAATAAGGTGCTAATAAGTTGGTTGTAATTTCTACTAATGAACCACTAGATTACTAATGCATGTATGTTAATAAACAATTAATTAAATGTGTTTCCTAATCTAAAGTGTTACCAGGCCTTTTGTGTCTTATCTATAATTTTTCTGTCAAAGTGAAGTTATGCCTATGTGGTGATGTATTTCCATTTGTTCCAAGTGTCAATATCTTGAAAACAAGGCAAGTCACTCCACTAGTTTATCAACAAATCCAGATTTCATCATGACAATTCTTGAAACAAGCAGGTTTTTATTGGAAACAAGTGAAATTATCTCATCCCCAATAGCAGATTTCAGATTATTTAAACTTGGAATAGGCAACTCGACTCAAGACTCGATCAAACAGCTCGTTCAAATGTGATATCCAATTGTGTGTGTGTGTGTGTGTGTGTGTGTGTGTGTGTGTGTGTGTGTGTGTGTGTGTGTGTGTGTATGTATATATATATATACTTTTTTCTTTTTCTTTTGCAGTATACAGTACACTCACAAACTGATAGTGTAGTGTACGTTTTGGCACAGTTGAACTTCAGGCTTGGATACTAACACGACCTACTCCAATTCAGCCCACTCTGCATATCAGGCTTCTCTGCTGTGCACTGCAACACAATCCACCTTAACAAGTCCGTTAGCATTCAGGCTTCTTATTATGATCTTATTTTCTTAACACATCTGCCAAATCAACTCGTGCCAAGAATTTAAACCATAGGAGTGTTTTTTATCTTGAAACTATATTGGAGTTGATCTACGATTTTCTCAACGAAATTCTCCAAACAGGTGAAGCTGCATTGGGAACAAGCGACGCAATCCCAGTTATCCCACCCAAATCCAACTGAGAGCAAAAATTGCACTTGTTTTGGAGGAAAACCAGGAACCCATTAGGCTACTTAGATTAAATTACTTGTTAAGATGTTGATGTTGTTGTTTTTGCAGTGTAAAGCCCCACACGAACTTTTAAAACGCACGGTAAATTGATTGAGAAATATAGTTTTCAGCAGTCAGTGTGTGAATATCGACGACTATGTGAAAAGTAATAAATCAACTGATGACCAGAAAGCAGTGCAGCCACTTTTCACATTGCCTGCAAACGGCAAAACTAATTTAACTAACTATCTCTCCTGAAGGAAACGCTAAATTAGAAATTCCAAGATCACATGATTCAACTGTCGAGCGTGCAATTCAATTAAGGCTGGAATTTAACCCCCTTCAATTGAACTTCACGAGCCTGCTCTTTGATGCGGTAGGTAGGCTAGGCTACAAGACACCAACCCGCCCAGATATGATTTCATTTGGAATACCGGTAAATTAACAAATACAAATAAACTTCTCACCTCAGTCCACACAGCCAGTAGCAAAATACACGCTATTGGAAAGCGGTGCGATTTCCCCATACAATTCCACATGACTCCGGCTGGGAAGTGTTGGTGACCATGAGGGAATGTAAAATTTGGAGATCTCAAATCAGTCAAAACCAGAAAAGAACAACTGCAGTATCCTCCTCCTCGTGCTTATCTTCGAGGCACGCACGAGCTCTCGTCCACCGGGATGCACCGGGAGCACGCGCGGCTTGGCACGGCTGCTTGGTCCACGCTCCAGACGCACAAGACGCGCAAACTCTCCACTCTCCTGCGCTCCGCTCCGCCGCTCGACGCACTAAACAGCAGAGAGGGGGACAGCGGTGCGTCTCTGCTGCCCAACACAGCCGGTGCTCCAGGGTGACTGACAGCTCGGTCCGACCAATTACCGAGCGCCTGTTCCAGGCACAAGCCAACTCCGGAGAGGGGCGGGAGGCGGGACTATTTTTTTTTAATCATTTTCAATCCATACAATTATCTTCAATCAAAACATAAATACAAAGAAAGAAAGAAAAATAGGCTACATGACAAAAATAGGCCTGGATGCATAAATGCATAGGGGTATCATGTAGGCCTAATTATAATATAATAATATAGCCTATATTTTCAATAGGCCTATAAGATAAAAATGTTGACTAGGAATATTACACTTGGTGGTTTTATTACTGAGGTTTTTCCCCAATGAAGCATGCATTTGTAGCCTATTCTTGTTTTTTTCTCATTCTACTGTATTCTCTGCAGTGAAATAGACATGAATTCTAATCAAATTCAATTCAAACTTTATTTGTAGTGCACATTGCAAGGAAAGCCAAATGTGTTTAATAGCCTAGAGCCTATAAGCAAAACACACACAAAAGCCCCACAAACACACACACACACACACACACACACACACACACACACACACACACACACACACACACACACACACACACACACACACACACACACACACACACACACACACATACACCTCAACTCAAACTGCTTTTATTGAATGTATTTATCTCAGTTATTCATAATTAATATCTTGATTTGTGTGTGTCTTGGAGAGTCATAAGAAGCACTGGCTGAGTTTGAACCGTGCTGAGTGTCTGGGTACAGTCAGACACCACTGGGCACTGGCATGTCACCAGGCGGGGAACACACGGCCGTCAGCGCCCTCTACCGGCTGCTGAGCGAAGCCCCGGCCGACACAGTGGGGAGAGCTGGTGTCACTGTGACGTCATTCGCTGACCACTTTTATGCAGGGGTTCTCAGACAGTGCGGTCCTTAAAGGGGTTCCAGGGAATCCTCAGCAAAAAGGGGAATAGCCTACTTTATTTTCATTATAATCCCTTCTATAAGTAGCCTAACGCAATGACAGAGTGCACACTATCGCTCATGGGTTTCCTGCACTTTCTGTAATAAAACAGATAAAAGCAAAAAATCGTATTAGATGGGGGACCCTGGGACAAAATCTTATCAAAATGTATTAGGCCTACTAATGTGTGAAGGAGCCACATGAAAGAATTTCTTCAGT
>NC_139625.1:70549252-70611752 GCF_964638095.1 Poromitra crassiceps
TGTGCAGAGCAGTCCAATAGACTTTTATAGAACTCCCACAATGTGCAGAGTAGTCCAATATACTTCTGTAGAACTCCCACAATGTGCAGAGCAGTCCAATAGACTTTTATAGAACTCCCACAATGTGTTTAAGGTAGTCCAATAGACTTCTATAGAACTCCCACAATGAGCAGGGCAGTCCAATAGACTTCTATAGAACTCCCACAATGAGCAGGGCAGTCCAATAGACTTCTATAGAACTCCCACAATGAGCAGCGCAGTCCAATAGACTTATATTGAACTCCCACAATGTGCAGGGTAGTCCAATAGACATCTATAGAACTCCCACAACATGCAGGGTAGTCCAATATATTTCTATAGAACTCCCACAACATGCAGGGCAGTCCAATAGACTTCTATAGCAATCCCACAATCTCTGAAATCGTTGAAATAAAACAGTGGCCTGTAGGGCGTCGGGGTGGTCGTGGATATACGTTTTATATTCGATGTCGGGTTGTTGACGACCGGTGTTCCATTCAGATGCAGAAAAAAGGTACTTACCCAGTGTGTTGTGACGCCAAGGGACCCCCGGCCAAATGTCATGGTGGCAATTGTAAACCTGCTCTTTTGGTTTCAAAACAGCCCTTCAGAAACCTGTGGGTGAAGAACGCTCACTACATCCATCTTTTTCCAAACTACATCCAGAGGGTGCGGAATTCCAATGACAACACGAGCCTGAACACTTTGTTTTCTGGGTCATCAGATTACAAGGCCAGCACAATCTGATTTGGGAGCATGGGCATGATCAAAAAGTGTAACTGGAGCTGTACACTTGAAGACTCAACCACAACAATAAGGTGCTGTTCTCCCAACACGTTGCCTCGGTTCCTCAACTTAACGCAGGCAAGTAACTCTGGTCAATTCACGTGTTGAGAAATGACTGCTCTCATGAACCCCCTAGATGCACTTCCCAGAGACCATTTTTTCTTTTCTTATGCCCCGTTGCCAGAATGAAATGTCGGCATTGTACATTTCTGGAATCCACATAAATAATAATATAATAACCTTACTGAACCAAAAAAACATTGTATAATCACATTTAGCTTTGTTATAACAAAGTTGAGATCTTGAGAATGTTTTGCGCCCGAACTGACAGATCCTATCCCCCATTAGGTGGCTGCTGTTCATTGTAGTAAAGGATTATTACAGCATGTACGAATTGACGTACAAGTTTATAACAAATCCGTACACCATCACAGCTTGTTATGGAGTTGGAAGACAACTAAAAAAGAAGAAAGAGAAAAAAAATATGAAGAAAAAAGAAAAATGACACTGGGCAGGAGATAAAGTGCCATCTCACATTGCTGGGGCCTCTATAATGCGGAACAAAGACTAAACAAGAAGCCTGCCGAAGTACACACACACACACACACACACACAGACGCACGCACGCACGCACGCACGCACGCGCACACACACACACACACACACACACACACACACACACACACACACACACACACACACACACACACACACACACACACAGGCCAAGATCTGATGTAGTAATGTAGATAGGACTCTCCTATCTAGGAGCCAGCTGGTATGCAGCTAAATACGTAATTCCCTAAATATGTCTTTTAGTTGGAGAAATTGTGAATCTCTTTTCCAAAATGAAATACAGGTTTATTCATTTTGAAAGAAAGCAGGTTCCAGTCTGTAAAAGCAGGATCCAGTCTGTAAAAGCAGGATCCAGTCTGTAAAAGTGATGCAGTCTGTAAAGCAGGATCCAGTCTGTAAAAGTGATGCAGTCTGTAAAGGAGGATCCAGTCTGTAAAAGTGATGCAGTCTGTAAAGGAGGATCCAGTCTGTAAAAGTGATGCAGTCTGTAAAGGAGGAACCAGTCTGTAAAAGTGATGCAGTCTGTACAAATGATGGATATCTCATTTCAAAATTAATATTGTTACCTGCGGCAATGGGTTGTTTTCACCCCGTATGTCTGTTTGTTTGTTTGTTTGTCTGTCTGTCTGTCTGTTTGTTTGTTTGTCTGTCTGTTTGTCGGCAGGATATATGAACGGATTTGAACGAAACTTGGCAGAAAGGTTGGTTCTGAGCCAACTTAGAACTGATTTAGGGGCTGTGTCCACAGGAAGCGTTTTATTCAGGTCGGAGTGGTTTGGACATCATGTGCAGAGCACTTCCAATGTGTACAGACACACAATGCACTCGGAGTGCTTATTTGTTGCTATCGAAAAAGGTGACATTGACGAGCAGCGCTCTTCTCCAAAAGTTTAACTTTTTTCTACTTCAGCCCAAAAACACTATCCGCCACTGAGAGTGCTAAACACCAGTTGCGATGCTGGGAAAAGGAGCGCTTCTAGAGCGTCCTTACCATCGAGAAGGAATTGCAGAAAGGCGCTCGCAGCTCCAAAAACACGTGCTGTGGACATGGACACTAACTTGCCAAAAGGGGACATGGGAAATGGTTGTGGCCAATCACAAAAATCCGCTTAGCTTCCACACGGATACACGTAACACCCCCAAACTTTGTAGAAAGGTTGGTCATGGGCCAAGGACAAACTGATGAACTTTCCACGGTCACTGGCCAAAAGTGGATGTGGTCACTGGCCAAAAAGGGGTGTGACAATGGGCGTGGCCAATCACAAAAAAACACCACAAAACCTTTGTAGAAAGGTTGGCGGAGGTATCCACCGAGTGCCCTCTAGCTGGTTATGTGATGTCCATCATGTCCATCATGTATAATGTTCTTTTAATGCGTCAATTCCATGCCATGCATTGTTGTGTCAAAATCCATCATTTCCCAGACAAAATGTCAAAAGAAACACAGGTGATATTATGCAATTATTCTACAGTAACTGCTTAATAACACTGTTATTTAATTTGATTAATAGACAGATTTTTGTTTGTTTGTTTTGTTTTGTTGTTTTGGTCTTCCAAAATGTCAGCTGGTGCAACTGTCTGAACATACATGATGAGAACACAGCAATGAAAAGTTTTTTTTTGGTTTGTTTTTTGTTTAGTTCCTAAGCAAATCGTTGTATGCATTTTAAACACTACATTGATTAATGGTTGTAAGTTTTCAGTTTGTGGTAAATACAGTGAAAGTGCATAAAGGAAGATTGTTATATGTGGTTGCACCATTGCTAAAACCTTTTGTGGTAACATCATTAATCATGTTAAAATAATAATACCAATGGCATCGATAAAGTTTCAAAACAAACTTGCATACAGAATAGATTCTTGTGGACTTCAAATTGCATTTCAAATCCATTTTGGTCAGAACTGTAATTTTTCTGGTCTGATTTTTCATTTGTCTTGTCTATATATAATGATATGAATCATGTAGTGTCTCTATGTAGACTGATATGAATATTTTACCGTCTATACAGTGGCGGCGCATGGATGGGTTAGACAGGGCAATTATTGCCCAGGGCGACACACCATAGGGTTGCAAAATTTGCCCACACTTGTCATAATTTGATTGTGACACAAATACGGATTAATACATTTATCGTGATCTACAAAGAAAGAAAGATTGTGTGCTCCTTCTTTTACAGCAACAGGTTGAGTTCTATCCCCGTCTAAATCCCAAGGTGATGAGCAGCTTCTCTGAATCACTTGAAGTCTCTGTCAGTAAAGTCATAACAAACCTTCTTGCACTACGTGTGCTGATTTAGGTGACATGAGATGGATTTACTAATGTGTTATAGTAATGTATTAACCAATCAAGAGTGATGCATGTGTGCATCAGGATGTATTAACCAATCAAGAGTGATGCATGTGTGTATCAGGATGTATTAACCAATCAAGAGTGATGCATGTGTGCATCAAGATGTTTGTTTGTTTGTTTATTTAGATCCCCATTAGCTGTAAGGAAACAGTAGCTACTCTTCCTGGGGTCCACATTAATATTTTACAATACTTTTTACAATTCAGAAAATACATTATATTCACATACACACATTACACAGGATGTATTAACCAATCAAGAGTGCTGCATGTGTGCATCGGGATGTATTAACCAATCAAGAGTGCTGCATGTGTGCATCAGGTGAAGGTAAGATTGCAGTTTATATTCACAACCTTTTACTGGGCCGTGCTTTTTACTTAGTACGTTGTTTTTTCTTGGTTGCAGGTTGGATATGTATTTGATGCCTGTGATGATGGTTAAGGGAACATGCACATTTGGCATTTGCTAATTGTGAAAGCATAGGACAATTTGGCAACAAAATACACGTAGGAATGAAATAAAGGAACAAAGTAACAAAGCAAATTTTCATAGTAGATTATCCTATTTTGCATGGTAACATTGTATTGTGTGTGTGTGTGTGTGTGTGTGTGTGTGTGTGTGTGTGTGTGTGTGTGTGTGTGTGTGTGTGTGAGTGTGTGTGTGTGTGTGTGTGTGTGTGTGTGTGTGTGTGTGTGTGTGGGTGTGTGTGTGTGTGTGTGTGTGTGTGTGTGTGAGTGTGTGTGTGTGTGTGTGTGTGTGTGTGTGTGTGTGTGTGAGAGAGAGAGAGAGAGAGAGAGAGAGATAGGTGATGTTGTGGATCATTGTGTTGCAATAACAATGGGCATTATATTATTATAGTTTTTTACTTTTTATACCTTTTATAGACTTTTTATAAATACTTTCTATATGGTCCTGTTCTCCTCACACTCTGTAGGCTATATCAGTCAGTGCTGCGTTACTACTCAAGCCGTCTCCCTATCAGTCTAATTCTGATGACTGCATTGTCAAGGAATGAGTCGGCGTGAAATATTCACATTCAGCTTCGGCCATTGTTAAGAAACCCTGAGTCAGCTGTGCAGGTGTACACAGCAGCTAAGACCCAGCCGGCGTGTGAATACCTGCTCACTCACTGATTCCTGACTCACTTGATTTATTTTTCTTTGAATGTTTGATTGATCTCTTAATGTATGATATCGTCTTCTTTGATTGTTTGATTGATCTCTTAATGTATGATATATTTTTCTTTGATTGTTTGATTTATCTCTTAATGTATGCTGGCTCCAAATCCACCTGCCTGTGGCGTTGAGTGCTTCTGCCCAAACTCTATCTACTTTCTTTGCTCCATCAACATGCAAAGGGATTCATTCGAAAACGCTGTCTAACCAGGTAGAGACAGGATAGTCCTTCAAAATAAAAGTCTGTTTACGAATTGGAGTCAATGGTAAAATAATACCGATGCTAAACAACTCTCCAACTCAGTAAACTCAGTAAGCCTCAGTAATAGTTCATGTTTGTTTTACGCTTGCCTTCCCTTTTTTTGATTTTCTGTCAAAATCGCACGTGAAAGCAACGCTGATCTGGGCTTGAATGCACATGAACACAGTATAACAGATCTAAAAACATAGATCCAGATTCACCCCCAAAATCTAAGCAGCTGATCCTTCCATCTGTCCACCACACTTCAGCCAAGTCCCTTTGTAACCTTGTAAGACACCTTACATTGCAAGGCACCTACAGTATGCTGAAACATCACCATCCCCAGTTTCTACACACACAAATTAATATAGACCTAGCTGAGCTCCTTCTCCCCTCTCTCATCCAACCCCGCTAAGCCAAGTTCATCCACAGCCAAGAAGGACTGTCTAAAGGTGTGCAGTTGCCACAACCTGTTCCAGAGAGCCTGTCCCTTGAATTTGCTTACACCTTCTATCTCGCTCCCTCTGTTCTGCTTATCCAGGAGATGGACAACTACCTGACCAACATCCCCACAACAACCCGTCCTTCAGAACCTCCACTGGCTCCCTGTCCCACAACAAATCCAGTTCGAGCCTTCTCCTCACCCATAAAGCCCTCCACAACCAGGCCCCCTCCTACCTCACCGACCTTCTCCACCCTCACACTCCTTCCCGCAGCCTCCATTCCTCTGATGCTAACCTCCTATCCCCACCACTCAGGACCAAGCGCCGGACCTTGGGTGACAGAGCCTTCTCCATAAAACTGCACCAATCTGCCCCAGTTCAAATCCCTAGTCAAAACCCACCTATTCAAAACCGCTTTTAATGTTTGATTTCTTATGTCGTGTGTGATATTTATGCTATATGTACTTCTTGTTTTTAAAGTGTTGTTTTCTTTTTAACCCATGTACTGTAAATCATCTTCAAGTAAATCATATGGTGCATTGATTTCATCATGGCAGCAATCATCTAAGACAGCGTTTGTTTATCTCTCCAGATGGCGAGTGTATTGTGTTGGCCTTAAATTTGCGTTTATGGCTGGGCGCAGCGCTATTAGTGGGCATGGTCATGCGCATTCCCTAATTTTTCCTTGACGCTAAAGCCAGATTGCGCGGCGCTAACCATTTAACCACGCCTTTTTAAGCGTAGAATTATTCACAAGTGTGCCATTGGTGATCTCCAGTAAACCAATCACATTCTTCCCTTCCAAGCGTCGATCCACGGAGCGACTCCAGTCCGGTTGCGAAAAGCCCTAGAAGCAAAAATCATGTAAGTCAGGAGGGAATGAGAAGATGACTGGGAAATATGTGAAAGAGAGTGTGAGAGAGAGACAGAGAGAGATTGAGTGAGATAGCAGCAGAGAGAGTGATTGAGAGAGAGAGGGAGTGAGAGAGAGAGTGCAAGTGAGTGTGAGAGAGAGAGAGAGAGAGGGAGAAGTCTGTATCAGATGAGCATGCAGACACAACTGAGAGTTGCTTTGGGAAGGCATGTCCGCAAAATAGGATAACACTGAATAAGGCCTGGTTTTAAAAAGCGTTAACGGCAAAATAAACGGCCGTTGGGAGGATTGCTTTAGCCTCCGTTCACACAGTATGCCGAAGCAACGCTAAACCTAAGATGTACCTAGGCTAAACTCACAAGTTTCATTTAGGCATCCTTGTTAACAGGCGAAGCCGTTCACACCACCCGCGCGCGTGCCACACTGGCGCCTTGCCGAAGCCACGCTCACGCCACCCCGAAGCGATCACTCAGGATTGACGCCGATTTTCCAAGCGTGAAGCCATGCCGCCGCAGGCATGAAGTCAATGGGAATTGTGGGTGGCTTCAAGGAGCGAGAGTAGGCTCTGAGAGGAAAAGACAAGGGGCCCTTAAGTCACGGAAGATAGCAGTCCGCCTTGCGCCGTCCGCCAGGTGTTATGGCGAGTTTTGCACCCCCACGCCGGTAGCATCCCCACATCACAGGAGCATATTGTAATGATTTATACAGAAATGTAAGTGTTTAAAAGTGATATAATTGTCTGGTAGACGTGACCTCCCTGATTTCTAAGTTAAAACACCCCCGAAATATGTTGGGGATGCAATTCTCGGCCGGGATGCCAAAACCATCTGCGCGCCAAAATGCCTGCGCAAACGGAATTTGGGTGGTATTAACTACCAGAATTATTCACAGGCGTGGCCAGGCAATGCTGGGCATTACGTCAATCAAAACCAATCAGATTCCCGTCTCGCAATGGCTGTTTGCGCGAGTCATGCAATATGCTGTAATTCTCTCCATGCGTAATAGTGTACTCACTCGTGCGAGGACAGAGAGAGCTTATTAACAGATCGTCTGTGGTGCCAACGACCCTCCGGCTCATGAAGGTAAATAGCCTATGTCCATTGTCCAACAAGTTAATTTCCCTCTTTGCGATGTGATAAAAGTTTCTCAGTGAGTTATAGTTGATTGCCTCACTGAATTATCTGCTAATACCCAATTTTAGCAGCATAATTTGCAACACAGTCTCTTAGAAAATTGTATAATACCAACGATATGGACCAACGTTGCTATTTTACGATTTCGGCTCGAAAAATGTAAAATAGTAACGTTCTGAGTGGTTAGGGTGAGGATTAGAGTAGGGGGAGGGGTTAGAAACAGAAAATCTCCGTAAAGCACGCCCAAACCACGCCCACCGCTGTAGACGCATACGTTCCCATTTTACAATTTCTTAGCCGACATCGTAAAATACCAACGTATGTCCACAAACGTTGCTATTTTACAATTTTTTGGGAGATCGGGTTGTAATTTGATGTCTTGGCCAGAGGTGTAGTGCTATCTAGAGAAGTGGGGGAACGCACCTATATGGGGAACACCTGCACACGCACAGGTCCCAACAAAGCCCCCCCCCCTTCCCCCGCGCACGCACACACGCTAACGTTCACGCAGCCTATTCATTAATTAATCGTTCGGGGCGGGCAATCGCTTATATCAACGAATTAAACGAGCAAACTCACGGATTCCTCAAGTGCTGCAAACCACTGTCACTGACACACGACTAACTTGTGTCCTCTATAAAATAAACACTGCAGAAGCCCGTGACATTTGCAGCTCTGAAACTAAAATACGTATATGGGCACAGCAGAGCAGATCAGTTATCAACACAAACAGCTAAACAATCTCTCAACCAGCGATCACACAAGTTGCACAAGGCAACTGGCATCTGGCGATGCAAATTGCAATGGGGTGATTAACGCTAACTTTTGATTCAACCGCGTTGAAAAGAAACACGCTTTTAACATTGTTTCTTCATGCTTGTAAACGTACCTTTTTAGCAGCTGGTCCGAAAAATGAAAGGATGTTTGGCTGCCTTTTTCATCTTTACTTGTTATAGTGAGGTACTGGTGGAAAAAAATATATTTTGATGCTGAAAAAGCCAGTATGTTTCAGTATAGCTTTTATTAAACTGAGGTTTCCCCCGCGCTGTAGCTAGTTAAGGTGGAATGTTTCCTTTTCCTTCAAGCCACGAGTTGATGCTGTGTGAATCATTCAGCCCACCTTAAATATAGTTAAGGTGGAATGTTTCCTTCTTTCTTCAAGCCGCGAGTTGATGCTGTGTGAATAATTCAGCCCACCTTAAATATAGGACGAATGACAACGTTGTCAAGTTTCACTCGTTTTTTCGGCTTGACATGCACACACACACTGACACACACAAAACACCCCTTGGAGAAGTATGGGAACGCCGTTCCCCCGCGTTCTACCGGGACTACACCTATGGTCTTGGCGTGGCAAGGCTGTGCGTAATGACATATCCAAAAGGAATTCCACTTTCCACTGCGCTGCGCTGCACGGAGATTGCGGCTGCGCTCCCAGCGCAGAGAGATATTTGCACGTAAGAGGTCCTTTTCAAAGCTCTTAGCGCAAAGTAATTGCGCGCTGCTGATGATAGGGTAATACCATCTATCCCACATTTTAGCGCTGAAACGCCTGCTTTGGCATGGGGCAGCCAATGCCCAGTACAATTATCACAGGCATGCGCTTGTGTCCGCCCCCAATTTGCATTGCGCACGGAGTTAAACGAGCGCAAACGCTAAATTAGCACTTTTGGGAAGATAGAGCCCAAGGCGTCTTGTGTGAACGGTAAGGCGTACGTTCAGCTTGTGCCTGCTTCAAGCTTCAGTTCTGCTTACGTTTGGCGTCCTGTGTGAACAAGGGCTTAGGCTGGTATTTAAGGTTGAAATGCCCATTCTGGCCTATTCTGGCACTGCGCCACGCCTCTTCAGCGTAAAGCGCATTTCGGGGCGTAAAAACATGACGGTATCTTCCCGAGTCAGCGGTAGGCAGGCGTAAAGTGTGTTTTTTGCGTTTAAGGCCAGTTTAGCGCCTAAGGCCACTTTAAGGCCAGGGGGAAAATAGAGCCCTTCATCTACTGTATCTGTGCCTTAATTTCTCCTTCTGCCTGCCTCTCTCTCTTTCCCTTTCATTCTGATCTAGTTAACGTTACAGCTTTGAAACCAAAGACAAAGACTGATGTGTTTTCAGGCAGCAACGCTCTCACAAATATAATCGCCTCCACCTCCGCCCCGTGCTTCTGAACGCATTGTTCAGGGCCGAGCGCCCAGAGAGCTGCCATAGAAACGTTTACAAGTCCCATCCTGAAGAATGCAAACAGAGTGGAGGAACACTCTTATCTGACAAAAGAGTAAACTTTAGACAGTCCTGTTGCGGCTTGCCTGTGTGGTCTCTCTCTCCACTACAATGAGGCGCGTTGGGAGATCATTTTCTCATAATGGACGATCGCTGTTGCAGCTACTTCACCCAGCAGGTTGAATGAGAGTGCGTTCTTATTTACAGTAATGGCCTTGGAAGTGTCTTTGTTGATGGAGGAGGGTTGGGCCATTTATAAATTGAATTGAGAATGCCTAGATAAATAGAGAGATAGATTCCAATTGAGTGCCTGGAGTTCCATTAAATTCCATGGAATTCCAAAATGCACCCCATAGGGGGCGCTATGGCAATGTTTCAGATTTTAAATGGCCATAACTCGCACACCATTGCCAGGAACCCAATGGAGGGCAGTACCCAATTTCGGACACGCATAGTAATAGCACCACCAACTGGCAACACAAAAAGCGATTTATCGCGACATACGTTCGTTCATTCGATCGGCTTCAAACTTGAGGAGTGCGCTACCGGGAACCCGACGGAGTGTGGTGTCGAATTTCGGACATGTGCATAGTCATAGCGCCACCTACTGGCATCACAAAAAGTGGTTTGAACCGTTCATCCGATTGACTTCAAACTTGGGGAGTGCGCTGCTAGGAACCTGACTGCTCGCCATGGTCTAGCGTAGCTGATATGCATGCACGTCTCACATGGCTTAGTGTTGAGCGAAGACTATTGGCCAACTTACTTACATATATATATTTTCATTGAGTTATTCAAATGAGTTATTCAAACTCCTACATTTATTTTCAACAACAAAATTTATAGTTCAAGTATTCATACACACCCCAACAGAGGGGCGAGTGGTGGACAGATGATGACCAAAATCCAACTACATGAAGAAAGCTGTCATATATCAATATCACATGATAGGGAGTGCTGTTGTTGACTAATATCGTCATGGCTGTGATTCGGTCGTAGGCAGAGTGCCGAAGATAATCACAGCTGTGACGATATTAGACAACAACAGCACGACCTTGAGTGTGATATTGCTTTTATACAACAGTTGTACAGCATAAACAAAGCTATTCATCAAGTAATAATAGCATTTCTGTCAAGTAATTTGCGAACAAAAGACTATTTTTTTCTATTATTCGCCTCCGTCAACAAAAACAGTTCCCCCAGGATTGCACTAGTGTTGGTTACCAAGCAAGCAGAAACAGAAATATTTCCAACCAGTGAGAGGCAGCAATGTGCCGCAAGGCATCTAATCTGTCGCACAGCTATTAGAAGCAGCAGAAGAAGCTTGCCTGATAGCTTGCTAACAGATTAGCAGTAATATTTTAGCAATCTTATGCTTATTATATCTTTATGATGTTTTAATAATGTTACTAGACACACGTAACTCTATAGAGCCCTGTTGTAAGGTCAGTTTATCAAAATAACATATTTTGAAAACGGTTTTACTTTGCGGAGTAAATCAGCAGCTAACAGGCTGGAGGAGGCTAGCACCATGGATGATTCGGTCAATGATTTAGAGCAGCTGTGAAGCGGAGTGATATACACACAGTGAAGTGCCAGTGCTGTTATCGTGAAATATCAGCACTGCTAGGATCCCTCTTGTCCAATCAAATTGCTAGACCGGAACTAACTGTTGTATAAAGGACTATCGCCTGTTGGAATGAATTGTCTACCAAGCAATATTCGTTACATCAAAGGGGAGGCAGGTTTTAAAAGGATACAGTACTCAGATCCCACCTACACACACACACACACACACACACACACACACACACACACACACACACACACACACACACACACACACAATGATATTTGTCACATCACTTTTCCTTTCTGTGTACTGAGCGTTGTTTCTTTATATTTAGGGTACACTGGCCAGCTAGAGGGCTAGCTGACCATGCTATTGTCTGTTTTGGTTTATATTTGCTTTTTATTTGTTCTTTTCCTTTTTGTTTTTGTATTTTAATTATTGCGTGTCATGTAATGTGTATTGTTGTCTTGGACCCCTAGGCCTCAGCTAATGGGGATCCTTTTAATAAACAAATAAACCAGTGGTGCCTAATTTCGGATACGTGCATAGTCATACGCCACCTACTGGCAACATAAAAATCGGTTTATCTCAAGAACCGTTCATCCGATTGACTTCAACCTTGGGGAGTGCGCTGCCGGGAACGCGACAGAGTGCTGTATCCAATTTATGACACGCATAGTCATAGCATCACCTACTGGTAACACAGTTTATCTCATATCGCACGCACACAGAGTCTCGACCATAGAAATGAGGCCCCACCCCAGAACGCTAATAATATATCATATTTACGAGTTGTCATCAAGTGGCAGATGGATTGTACACTTCTTCAGTTTGTGCCACTTTGAAGCTCTGGCCTGTCTGCAGGTAACATCTGCACTCTCACCATAGACAATGGAGAGGACCATAGGTCATGGAACCAGTAGGGCCGGTCAGAACTTGGCCCGATCCGAATATGGATGTAAAAGATTCTTCGTGTGTAATTGCACACCAAACAGGGAGGGACACGCTCTCTTCCACTCTCTCTGTCTCACGACCTTCTGTCATGGAGCAGCATTCACCTGCTGAGCAATGCACATCCCGGGAATACTGAACAGCTATATGCAGACCTTCTCCAGGGGGGTTCCACTGAGAGAGAATGGAGACTGCACCCCGAGGTAGTAGAACAGATATGGGGTCAATTCGGCAGGGCCACCGTCGATCTGTTCACCTCGAGAGAAAACATGCACTCTCATGTGTTCTTGGGCCCCTCGGGTTCAGATGTGCTGGCTCTCAGGGGTCAGACTCTCCTGTACATGTTTCCTCTGGGGGTGCTGATCCCGACCACACTGGAGCATGCGCAAGGCAAGGCATCACATTGGCCCAAAGAAAGCATGGTTCACAGAGGTCCTCTTCTGAACAGGAGAGCTTGAAATCACTGATGATGTCACCCGATTGTGATGTCATCAGTCATGCCACTCGAACAATGTGATGTCATCAGTGAGTGATGTCACCAGTCAATGTTATGTTGTCATAATGTTATGATGTCATAATGTTATCTCATAATTAGGGCTGTCAAACGATTAATTTTCTTAATCGCGATTAATCGTGCGATTAACTATAATTAATCGCGATTAATCGCATCTTTGTATCGCTATTATTTTGCATTGCAAAGCATTTTTAATTAGATATTAATAATTATTACCAGTGTGTCGTGATTGGGAATCAAATGAATGCAAATAAATGTACTTTGTGATCTTGAATTTTAGATTTATTTTCCATTCAATAGAAGTGCAATGTAGACAGGAGGTCACAAAATGTCTACAAAATGCATCTTGAATAGAAAATAAATGCACAATAATTGTAAACACTCCAGAATGCTCCAGAACCGATACTTCCGGCGGCGGCGCTGTGGAGCAGTCGAAACCCAAAATGACACAGCCGAAGAAGGCTGTATCTGAGCTAAAAACTTTGGCACTTCCATGTGAATAATGGCTCGGTATTGGAAACTGTGTATTGATAACGTGTATATCGCGTGAAGCCATTGGAGCCGACCTCCCAGTGGTTAGAGGACCCGCGCATTCGAGACTCTGAAGGAAGAATGAGTGAGGAGTCTCGCGCTAGCTAGCTGGCCGCTAGCTACTTTTAGGTGATCGCTCGCCTCAAACTCGATGTACTGTGCAAACTACGGCTCTTGACTTATCCACTGTGCCATTTGGGAAGTAAAACAAGCCATTTAAAAGCGTATTGCTGTCGTTCTCTTCCATGCCTGCCTGCACAAGCAGGAGACAGGAAACCGAACGGCTTGACTACAAGTACGGGTGCGATGAAGGGACAAAATAGCGACATGCGATTAACGCGATAAAAAAAAACGCCTTATGATCGGCGCACGTTAACGCGCGATTAACCCGTTAACGCTGACAGCCCTACTCATAATGTCCAACACACTTCAGTCCCTTCATAATGTCTTCCATTTGCACATGTATTCAGTGTGGTACAGTGACAGAGCTGAAGGAATGGCTGCTCGAGCAGGGCATGATGACAGGCAGCTCCACTATGCCGCCGATGCAGAAGACCTGGACAACCTGTTGACGTGCCTTGACATCATCCTCCTGACAGGTAACTGCAGCAGCCAGCGTGTGACATCATCCTCCTGACAGGTCACTGCAGCAGCCAGCATGTGACATCATCCTCTTGACAGGTCACTGCAGCAGCCAGCGTGTGACATCATCCTCTTGACAGGTCACTGCAGCAGCCAGCGTGTGACATCATCCTCCTGACAGGTCACTGCAGCAGCCAGCATGTGACATCATCCTCTTGACCAGTCACTGCAGCAGCCAGCGTGTGACATCATCCTCCTGACAGGTCACTGCAACAGCCAGCGTGTTACATCATCCTCCTGACAGGTTACTGTTGCTCATCACTGGGTGCGTCTGGAATGAGAGGAAATCATTTTAGCATTTGTTTTAACATGCTTGGACTGCCAGTCGGGCGGGCTTTCCCACACTGGGAAACATACTCTCTGATTGGGAAACTAATACTAAACTAATACTCTCCCACATCAGCAGGATTCACATAGTGTCAGTCACTGGGAAACAAACTCTCACATAGTGTCAGTCACTGGGAAACAAACTCTCACATAGTGTCAGTCACTGGGAAACAAACTCTCACATAGTGTCAGTCACTGGGAAACATACTCTCACATAGTGTCAGTCACTGGGAAACATACTCTCACATAGTGTCAGTCAGGCCGGGCAGCTGAGTTTTGAACATATTACAGTTATTGATGGAGATGTAGTGAAATCTGTTTGATAGCTAGGATTTGAACCAGGAGAGTGCTGAACCAGTTATGCCAATGGATTGTAGGTGAAACATACTCTCTGATTGGGAAACTAATACTAAACTAATACTCTCCCACATCAGCAGGATTCACATAGTGTCAGTCACTGGGAAACAAACTCTCACATAGTGTCAGTCACTGGGAAACAAACTCTCACATAGTGTCAGTCACTGGGAAACAAACTCTCACATAGTATCAGTCACTGGGAAACAGACTCTCACATAGTGTCAGTCACTGGGAAACATACTCTCACATAGTGTCAGTCACTGGGAAACAGACTCTCACATAGTGTCAGTCACTGGGAAACAAACTCTCACATAGTATCAGTCACTGGGAAACAGACTCTCACATAGTGTCAGTCACTGGGAAACAAACTCTCACATAGTGTCAGTCACTGGGAAACAAACTCTCACATAGTGTCAGTCACTGGGAAACATACTCTCACATAGTGTCAGTCACTGGGAAACAGACTCTCACATAGTGTCAGTCACTGGGAAACAAACTCTCACATAGTGTCAGTCACTGGGAAACATACTCTCACATAGTGTCAGTCACTGGGAAACAGACTCTCACATAGTGTCAGTCACTGGGAAACAAACTCTCACATAGTGTCAGTCACTGGGAAACATACTCTCACATAGTGTCAGTCACTGGGAAACAAACTCTCACATAGTATCAGTCACTGGGAAACAGACTCTCACATAGTGTCAGTCACTGGGAAACAAACTCTCACATAGTGTCAGTCACTGGGAAACATACTCTCACATAGTGTCAGTCACTGGGAAACAGACTCTCACATAGTGTCAGTCACTGGGAAACAAACTCTCACATAGTGTCAGTCACTGGGAAACATACTCTCACATAGTGTCAGTCACTGGGAAACATACTCTCACATAGTGTCAGTCACTGGGAAACATACTCTCACATAGTATCAGTCACTGGGAAACAAACTCTCACATAGTGTCAGTCACTGGGAAACATACTCTCACATAGTGTCAGTCACTGGGAAACAAACTCTCACATAGTATCAGTCACTGGGAAACAGACTCTCACATAGTGTCAGTCACTGGGAAACAAACTCTCACATAGTGTCAGTCACTGGGAAACATACTCTCACATAGTGTCAGTCACTGGGAAACAGACTCTCACATAGTGTCAGTCACTGGGAAACAAACTCTCACATAGTGTCAGTCACTGGGAAACATACTCTCACATAGTGTCAGTCACTGGGAAACATACTCTCACATAGTGTCAGTCACTGGGAAACATACTCTCACATAGTGTCAGTCACTGGGAAACAAACTCACATAGTGTCAGTCACTGGGAAACATACTCTCACATAGTATCAGTCACTGGGAAACAAACTCTCACATAGTGTCAGTCACTGGGAAACAAACTCACATAGTGTCAGTCACTGGGAAACATACTCTCACATAGTGTCAGTCACTGGGAAACAAACTCACATAGTGTCAGTCACTGGGAAACATACTCTCACATAGTGTCAGTCACTGGGAAACATACTCTCACATAGTGTCAGTCACTGGGAAACATACTCTCACATAGTATCAGTCACTGGGAAACAAACTCACATAGTGTCAGTCACTGGGAAACAAACTATCACATAGTGTCAGTCACTGGGAAACAAACTCACATAGTGTCAGTCACTGGGAAACAAACTCTCACATAGTGTCAGTCACTGGGAAACATACTAGTGTCAGTCACTGGGAAACAGTGTCAATCACTGGGAAACATAGTGTCAGTCACTGGGAAACATACTCATGTCAGTCACTGGGAAACATACTAATGTCAGTCACTGGGAAACATACTGTCAGTCACTGGGAAACATACTAATGTCAGTCACTGGGAAACATACTGTCAGCCACTGGGAAACATACTAATGTCAGTCACTGGGAAATATACTAGAGTCAGTCACTGGGAAACATACTGTCGGGCAGCTGAGTTTTGAACATATTACAGTTATTGATGGAGATGTAGTGAAATCTGTTTGATAGCTAGGATTTGAACCAGGAGAGTGCTGAACCAGTTATGCCAATGGATTGTAGGTGAAACATACTCTCTGATTGGGAAACTAATACTAAACTAATACTCTCCCACATCAGCAGGATTCACATAGTGTCAGTCACTGGGAAACAAACTCTCACATAGTGTCAGTCACTGGGAAACAAACTCTCACATAGTGTCAGTCACTGGGAAACAGACTCTCACATAGTGTCAGTCACTGGGAAACAAACTCTCACATAGTGTCAGTCACTGGGAAACATACTCTCACATAGTGTCAGTCACTGGGAAACATACTCTCACATAGTGTCAGTCACTGGGAAACATACTCTCACATAGTGTCAGTCACTGGGAAACATACTCTCACATAGTGTCAGTCACTGGGAAACATACTCTCACATAGTGTCAGTCACTGGGAAACAGACTCTCACATAGTGTCAGTCACTGGGAAACAAACTCTCACATAGTGTCAGTCACTGGGAAACATACTCTCACATAGTGTCAGTCACTGGGAAACATACTCTCACATAGTGTCAGTCACTGGGAAACATACTCTCACATAGTGTCAGTCACTGGGAAACAAACTCTCACATAGTGTCAGTCACTGGGAAACAAACTCTCACATAGTGTCAGTCACTGGGAAACAGACTCTCACATAGTGTCAGTCACTGGGAAACAAACTCTCACATAGTGTCAGTCACTGGGAAACATACTCTCACATAGTGTCAGTCACTGGGAAACATACTCTCACATAGTGTCAGTCACTGGGAAACATACTCTCACATAGTGTCAGTCACTGGGAAACATACTCTCACATAGTGTCAGTCACTGGGAAACATACTCTCACATAGTGTCAGTCACTGGGAAACATACTCTCACATAGTGTCAGTCACTGGGAAACATACTCTCACATAGTGTCAGTCACTGGGAAACAAACTCACATAGTGTCAGTCACTGGGAAACAAACTATCACATAGTGTCAGTCACTGGGAAACAAACTCACATAGTGTCAGTCACTGGGAAACAAATTCTCACATAGTGTCAGTCACTGGGAAACATACTAGTGTCAGTCACTGGGAAACAGTGTCAATCACTGGGAAACATAGTGTCAGTCACTGGGAAACATACTCATGTCAGTCACTGGGAAACATACTAATGTCAGTCACTGGGAAACATACTGTCAGTCACTGGGAAACATACTAATGTCAGTCACTGGGAAACATACTGTCAGCCAGGCGCGGACTGCATAATCGGGCACGTCGGGCAAATGCCCGGTGGCCTGGCCTGGCCTGGCCTGGCCTGGCCTGGCCTGGCCTGGCCTGGCCTGGCCTGCAAAAAAAAAAAAAAAAAAAAAATTGTGCCCGCAGTCAGGCCACTCACTGAACAGCAGGCCAGGCGCCGCCTACTGGTTTACTAGTGGTTTTATTACTTTATTCAGGATTAAAGTGGGTGCATCTCATTGTAAAATTGGACTTGGCCCAAATTGGGAGTCAAACGGCCCAAATTGGGCTTCAAACGGCCCAAATCGGGCTTTAAACGACCCAAATTGGGCTTCAAACAGCCCACATCTGGCTTCAAACGGCCCAAATTGAGCTTTAAACGGCCCAAATTTTTCTGACGCCGGCACGCGCGTCGGCCCGTATCGGCCTGGCCTGCTTGGTATCTAATGCCCGGCCTGAATTATGATCCCAGTCCGCCCCTGCTGTCAGCCACTGGGAAACATACTAATTAATGTCAGTCACTGGGAAACATACTAGAGTCAGTCACTGGGAAACATACTGTCAGCCACTGGGAAACATAGCGTCAGTCACTGGTAAACATACTAGAGTCAGTCACTGGGAAACATATTAGTGTCAATCACTGGGAAACATACTAGTGTCAGTCACTGGGAAACATACTAATGTCAGTCACTGGGAAACATACTGTCAGCCACTGGGAAACATAGCGTCAGTCACTGGTAAACATACTAGAGTCAGTCACTGGGAAACATACTAGTGTCAGTCACTGGTAAACATATTAGTGTCAGTCACTGGGAAACATATTAGTGTCAGTCACTGGGAAACATATTAGTGTCAGTCACTGGGAAACATACTAGTGTCAGTCACTGGTAAACATACTAGTGTCAGTCACTGGGAAACATACTAATGTCAGTCACTGGGAAACATACTAGTGTCAGTCACTGGGAAACATACTAATGTCAGTCACTGGTAAACATATTAGTGTCAGTCACTGGGAAACATATTAGTGTCAGTCACTGGGAAACATATTAGTGTCAGTCACTGGGAAACATACTAATGTCAGTCACTGGGAAACATACTAGTGTGAGTCACTGGGAAACATACTAGTGTCAGTCACTGGGAAACATACTAATGTCAGTCACTGGGAAACTAGTGTCAGTCACTGGGAAACATACTAGTGTGAGTCACTGGGAAACATACTAGTGTCAGTCACTGGGAAACTAGTGTCAGTCACTGGGAAACATACTAGTGTCAGTCACTGGGAAACATACTAGTGTCAGTCACTGGGAAACATACTAATGTCAGTCACTGGGAAACATACTGTCAGCCACTGGGAAACATAGTGTCAGTCACTGGGAAACATACTAGTGTCAGTCACTGGGAAACATACTAATGTCAGTCACTGGGAAACATACTGTCAGCCACTGGGAAACATAGTGTCAGTCACTGGGAAACATACTAATGTCAGTCCCTGGGAAACATATTAGTGTGTCAGTCACTGGGAAACATACTAATTGTCAGTCCCTGGGAAACATATTAGTGTCAGTCACTGGGAAACATACTGTCAGCCACTGGGAAACATATTAGTCAGTCACTGGGAAACATACTAATGTCAGTCACTGGGAAACATATTAGTGTCAATCACTGGGAAATATACTAGTGTCAGTCACTGGGAAACATATTAGTGTCAGTCACTGGGAAACATACTAATTGTCAGTCACTGGGAAACATATTAGTGTCAGTCACTGGGAAACATACTAATGTCAGTCACTGGTAAACATACTAGAGTCAGTCACTGGGAAACATATTAGTGTCAGTCACTGGGAAACATACTAGTGTCAGTCACTGGGAAACATACTAATGTCAGTCACTGGTAAACATAATAGAGTCAGTCACTGGGAAACATATTAGTGTCAATCACTGGGAAACATACTAGTGTCAGTCACTGGGAAACATACTAGTGTCAGTCACTGGGAAATATACTAGTGTCAGTCACTGGGAAACATATTAGTGTCAGTCACTGGGAAACATACTAATGTCAGTCACTGGGAAACATACTAGTGTGAGTCACTGGGAAACATACTAGTGTCAGTCACTGGGAAACATACTAATGTCAGTCACTGGGAAACATACTAGTGTCAGTCACTGGGAAACATACTAGTGTCAGTCACTGGGAAACATACTAATGTCAGTCACTGGGAAACATACTGTCAGCCACTGGGAAACATAGCGTCAGTCACTGGGAAACATACTAATGTCAGTCACTGGGAAACATATTAGTGCCAGTCACTGGGAAACATATTAGTGTCAGTCACTGGGAAACATATTAGTGTCAGTCACTGGGAAACGTACTAATGTCAGTCACTGGGAAACATATTAGAGTCAGTCACTGGGAAACATATTAGTGTGCGTCACTGGGAAACATACTAATGTCAGTCACTGGGAAACATACTGTTAGCCACTGGGAAACATAGCATCAGTCACTGGTAAACATAGCGTCAGTCACTGGGAAACATAGCGTCAGTCACTGGGAAACATAGCGTCAGTCACTGGTAAACATAGCGTCAGTCACTGGGAAACATAGCGTCAGTCACTGGGAAACATGCTAGAGTCAGTCACTGGTAAACATACTAGAGTCAGTCACTGGGAAACATACTAGTGTCAGTCACTGGGAAACATACTAGTGTCAGTCACTGCGAAACATACTAGTGTCAGTCACTGGGAAACATACTAGTGTCAATCACTGGGAAACATACTAGTAGTGTCAGTCACTGGGAAACATACTAGTGCGAGTCACTGAGAAACTCGATTGGCTTTCAAATTGTTTCCTGTGTTTGTCTGAACTTTCTAACCGGATGCTGTCAGATGGCTTGTTTTCACATAACCATCTGGGGACGAGTCACTCGGGAAACCGTTTCAAAGGGCAGCAGGCACTTTCAAAAAATACCTGGCATGTGATTGGATAAACCATCTGTCTATTACGTCTATCACAGGCTTTGTTGCTTCTCGCTGTCATCATCACACCTAAAGCCCGCCCCTAGCTGCCTCTGGACACTGATTGGTGTGAATAGATTAGAGCGTGGCGAGATGGATTTGTCATGTGATCAAAATTCCAGCTGCCTCGCAAGGTTATGAACTTTGCCAAGTCCTATGTAGCCAAACCGTTAATTGGTCCTAACCCAGCAAACATTGTCTTGACCGCGACGTCACCAGACAATAGAATTGTGGTTTGGCATCTACCCAGAAAGTCTGACGTTCTCTCCAAAGTAACGTTTAGACTGTCACTTCAAAACAAAAAATATTGATCTCATATTGCTTTGAAAACACCACATGTAGGTGTCTTTAGTGTTTTTGTTGAATAAAATGACATTTGATTGACAATTTACCTGTTGTGTGATCAGATAGTCACAGTGTGACATGCACTCCACGTGCAATGATGACTTTTATTGAACGCCCTTTTCTTTTTTAAATATGTAAACACGTTTATGTCATATAAGTGCCCATAGCCTTATTGCTAAAGCCGCCTCAGGAGGTAGAGCGGGTCGGCCAATGACGCAAGGGTTGGCGGTTCAATCCCCGCTCCCTCCCAGCTGCTGTCGTTGTGTCCTTGGGCAAGACACTTAACCCTCCTTGCCTCGTATGATTGGCATGAATGATGGTGGTCGGAGGGGCCGTTGAGCGCCGATGTGTGGCTGCCACGCTTTCGAACCACCGGTACGAATGGTGTGAACGAATAATGATTCTGTGAAGCGCTTTGAGCACTTGGAAAGGCGCTATATAAATCCAATCATTATTATTTATTATTATTATAGCAAGTGTCTCTTATTGTATTTATCACAAACTTCCTGAATCCTGTGGTGTATTGTCCCATTTCTCTTGCCGTAACTGAACGCAGTGTTGTGTGTCTTGGATGTGCTGCTGTCTGCTAAAATGGTCAAGTCACGTTGGTTACATTATCGTAAATGATATAAATATACCTGTCTCATCGCTGGTTGTAATCATGAAACAGAATTAGCGAGGCAGCTAGCCTAGCAGTTCCAGTAGGGACCGTAACGTCAAAATGCTAAGTTCTCAATGTTAAGGATCTCTGTATATGACCAAATCTGCACTTTTTCTAACAAAATCCGTAGCATAATGGTTAAGATACAAGACGGGTGCCGCAGGATCGAATCCCTGATGAGGTAATTTTTTTTTCTTTTCTTTCGATGTAGCAAAAATGGTTGAATCTGGACATACAGTAGGCTATATGCAACGCTGCTGCATGCACAGTGTGCAGATTTGTATCTGAATATCTGAATATAGCTGTTGTGGGAGCGGCATATTTCAACGTTGTGGGAAACTAGAGGAATTACGTCGCTACGATTTCCATTCCGGATATATAATTAGACCCTGACTAGATGTAGTGGTTTGACGTACAGCACACAGTCGTTATACTGTACGTGAAAATGTTTGCTGGGAACCTTTGATTTTATCTTCCTTTTATTCTTTCTTTTTTTCTTTCTTTCTTTCTTTCTTTCTTTCTTTCTTTCTTTCTTTCTTTCTTTCTTTCTTTCTTTCTTTCTTCTTTTTTTAGAATATTCTTTATTGTAAGGCAGAGTGCAGTCCACATTGATACATAGTCAAGCCATTATATTTTCAATTTTTTACAACAATCAACAACAATCAGATTTATATAGCACTTTTCCGAGTCCTCAAAGACGCTTTACACTACAAGATAAAACAACTTTAATAGAGAAAAACAAAGAAATACAAAAGGTGAGAGACAAAAGAACTTCATGGGTTGAAAGCAAGGGTAAAGAGGTGGGTTTTGAGGGCTTTTCTGAAGAAGGACAGAGTGTCTGCATATGGCTAGGGAGGGCATTCCAGAGGGTGGGGGCGGCTGGTAGGGGGGACCACACGCTATGCCGACCACACGCAATGGCAACCTTAGGTTTAGGTGTGGGGGGTGGGAGATGTTTTGGATGTACATTGTGTTTTATTGGGACCCCAGGAAGAATAGCACTTTTGTTTTTACACCTTACATCGATGGATATGCACTATTTCTATTTATGGGATGGGGAGGAGGTCATGTGTTTCATCATGCATTTTATATTATGAAATTAAATTTCTCTTTACTGTTGAGCAGTGAACACTGAATAACCTTGTGATCTGACCTACCTGCAGAAGGGGGGGGGGGGGGGGGGGGGGTTGCAAGCAAAGTGACTTACCCTGACGCATGACCTCATCAGACGGAGTGTGACCCGGTCTGAAGGTCCCTGTTCTGCCTGGGCTCACCTGAGCTTCACCGGCCGACACCTTGAGAGAGAAACGCTGTTTGATCAGCTGACAGGCTGAGAGCCTACTCTCCACCTCCACACATACCTGCCGTCAAGTCAGGCCTACACACGCACACGCACGCACGCACATGCACACACACGCACACACAAAGAAGCACACAAAGTCACACAGTCGCACATACACACACGTCCCTTATGACTGAAATGTTGAAACAGGCATTGCAAATGGAGTTTTCATCACAGTTTAACCTCTCTTGCCCTATTGTGTGTGTGTGTGTGTGTGTGTGTGTGTGTGTGTGCATGCGTGCACGTGCGAGTGTGTGCTTGTGTGTGTGCGTGCGTGTGTGTGTGAATCACATCCCCCTCCTCCTGCATTTTCCTCCACTTAGTCTAACATGCTCCCTCCCGTCTTGAGAAATCAGTCCTTGTCATGTGAGCAACTTCGAACACTTCCTGACTGCATAGTCGGAGTGGGGACCAGAGGCTCTGACTTCATTATGTAGCGATCTGTAGCTACAGAGTTTTAAAGAGGAAACTTTATATATACTTTAGTTAACAGTGCTAATTAGGTTGCATACTGTAAATAAAAAATAAACACAAAAAAAGGCCTGAGCTGACTATTGACTATAGCCTGGTAAAACCATGATCACGTGACTAGCCTGGTAAAACCATGATCACATGACTAGCCTGGTAAAACCATGATCACATGACTAGCCTGGTAAAACCATGATCACATGACTAGCCTGGTAAAACCATGATCACATGACTAGCCTGGTAAAACCATGATCACGTGACTAGCCTGGTAAAACCATGATCACATGACTAGCCTGGTAAAACCATGATCACATGACTAGCCTGGTAAAACCATGATCACGTGACTAGCCTGGTAAAACCATGATCACAGGACTAGCCTGGTAAAACCATGATCACATGACTAGCCTGGTAAAACCATGATCACGTGACTAGCCTGGTAAAACCATGATCACATGACTAGCCTGGTAAAACCATGATCACATGACTAGCCTGGTAAAACCATGATCACATGACTAGCCTGGTAAAACCATGATCACATGACTAGCCTGGTAAAACCATGATCACAGGACTAGCCTGGTAAAACCATGATCACATGACTAGCCTGGTAAAACCATGATCACATGACTAGCCTGGTAAAACCATGATCACATGAACTCACATTCTGTTTCGTTCTGTGGATCAGTCTGGCCTCCAGCCCGTCCGCATCAATTTCAGTGGGCGGGAGTACTTGCCTTGACAGACAACTCCTTCAGCCAATCAGCACTGTCAAATCCAAATCCACTCGGAAGAACCATGAAAACGTTTTTTCCGCCGAGAAATGCCAGTGCTTCATATTGTTCTTGCTAAATTGTTGAGTCTATTTCTGCAATAACTGCCCCTATGGCTGTTTACTCTACTCTACTAGCGTTAACGTTACTGCTCGTTGCTTCGAGAGCCACCATACTGTTTTGCCAGCGGCAGCCCTGTTTGGCCAGTTACGTTGTCAACTATGAGGCAGGTCTCTGATTGGCCCGTGTTGTAATTTCAGTCTGAAGGCCAGACTGATCCGTAAAACAAAACAGAATATGAGTTCACGTGATCAGGATGGTTTAGGCTCATCATGGATATAACACGTGATCAGGATGGTTTAGGCTCATCATGGATCAATTCAGCGACAGAGGGTCTGAATCACAAGTCAGCATTTCCAGGTTTGCCGCACAAAAAGTGACGGCAAGTCTGTCTGGGTGCATCGTTCAAAATTATTATTTTTTCTTTTCTTTTTTGGTCTGAGGGGCCACTTTTCAAGAGTTGTGTCCCAGACATAGATATCTACAGGGCTGGCTCGTGCAACGCTAGTCAAGTCAAGTTTACAAGTTCACAAGCATGTCCCAGAGGGCTTCACAGAAAATATGTCGAGCTAATTCTAGCTGACAACAGTAGCAAATTACAGTAGTAATGATAACACATTGAACAATTGATAGAGAAATATAGAAATATAGGATAGAGCAGAGGAGAGAGCAGGAGAAGGGAGGGAGAGCAGGGGGAATGTGAGAGAGGAGAGAGCAGGAAAGTGATGAGGTGGGGAGGGAATGGGAAATGTTGGGGAGTAGAGGAGGTGGGGAAGGAGCAGGGGAAGGAGGAAGGAGGAGAGAGCAGGATAGGGGGGGGGAGCGGGGGGATGTGGGGGAGGACAGAGCGGGGAGAGGGAGGAGGTGGGGAGGGAATGGGAAATGTGGGGGAGGAGAGAACAGAGAAGGAGAGGTGGGGAAGAAGCAGGGGAAGGGGGAAAGAAAGAGTATGGGTGATGGAGTGCAACGATGCCCCCCACCCCGGCCCCCGCCCCCACACACATAAGGCGTGGGAGAGAAGGCCAGGCCGGGACACAACGGCACCCCCCTCACCCCCAGTGCGCGCAAGGAAACCTTTCCACCACATGGATTGCCTCAGTGACTTGTTGGCTGAGGAGGAACCTTGTGAGGGCCGATGAGTAGACTCACACAGATAGAAGCTGTAGAGGACTGGGAAGCTTTGAATGGCTGTAACCAACTTCTCAGGATCAGGAAACTAAATCACATCAGTAGTGAAACATGACATCCTGTCAATCCTATCACTGACACAAACACACACACACACACACCTTCACACACAGACACACAAAATCCCATGCCACCTCTCCACCAGCACCTCCTCCTACACACACACACACACACACACACACACACACACACACACACACACACACACACACACACACACACACACACACACACACACACACACACACACACACACACACACACACACACACATAAACACACACCTTCACACACAGACACAAAATCCCATGCCACCGCACCACCAGCACCTCCACACCCAATGCTCCACACACACACACACCCACGCACGCAGGCAGGCAGCAGGTGGCGGGCGGGAGGTCGGTAGGTAGGTACTTACTCCGGGGTTAGGTCAGTGCGTGCGTGTGTGTGCGTGTGTGTGCATGTGTGTGTGTGCGTGTGTGCTTGTGTGTGTTGGGTGGGGGGTGGGTATCAGTAGGTAGTTCCTCTTGGGTCAGTGTGTGAGCAGCAGCAGGTGCAGCTGCACTAAGCCAAAGTTGTGTCTGATAGCACTGAGGCCATTACTGCCTTTATCACCCCACAGTGAGCTGATAGGAGGCCACCACCTGTCTGTCTGTCTGTGTCTCTGTCTGTCTGTCGGTCTGTGTCTCTGTCTGTCTGTCTGTCTGTGTCTCTGTCTGTCTGTCTGTCTGTGTCTCTGTCTGTCTGTCTGTCTGTCCGTCCGTGGGTCCATTGGTCCGTCCATCTGTCTGTATGTCTGTGTCTCTGTCTGTCTGTGTCTCTGTCTGTCTGTCTGTCCGTCCGTCCGTGGGTCCATTGGTCCATCCATCTGTCTGTCTGTCTGTCTGTCTGTCTGTCTGTCTGTCTGTCTGTCTGTCTGTCTGTCTGTCTGTCTGTTTGTCTGGCTGTCTATCTGTCTGTCTGTTTGTCTGTCTGTGTCTCTGTCAGTCTGTCTGTGTGACTGTCTGTCTGTCTGTCTGTGTCTCTGTCAGTCTGTCTGTGTCTCTGACTGTCTGTCTGTCTGTCTGTCTGTCTGTCTCTCTGTGTCTCTGTCTGTTTGTCTGTCTCTGTCTGTGTCTCTGACTGTCTGTCTGTGTCTGTCTGTTTGTTTGTCTGTCTCTGTCTGTGGGAACCTGCAGGTAAGCTGCTGCAGGCTTGGTGGGAACATTAATGACAATCTGAATCTGTACTAAATAAAGTAGGCTACATTGTGCTGTTGTGAAATAGCAGTTAAGGTAACAATGTGGTATTTTCATAAAGATTGGGCGGGGGGAAATATCCTCTGTGCATTGTAATGCTGTGTTCCATTTACCTTGGAAGCTGGGACTGATATCACACCCGAGTGACCGCATTCCAGTACAACAAGTTGAAGTCGGAAAACCAAGTATGCAAAGTGAAGAAGTGGGGTTAGCCCCCACCAGGTTAGCCATTGTTAGCAATACCAGTTGATAACAATGTGTTATACAGTATTTTGTGCATACAACACCGGAGCAACATGTCCACATGTAGTTAGTTCCCTCCATGTTGCATGTAGCGAGAGCTTCCCGTTCTCTTGCAGAATCTCCTCCAAATGACGTAAAACACCTCTTTCTGCTGGCAAACCCACGAGGAGCCCCCGCTACATCGCCAGATTAAAATGGCGGCATTGTACATTTATAGAATCCCAAGAAATGTAACACATGGACATTTCTAAACAAAAATACGTAGCATTTTTACATTTCCAGATACGGGAATAATTAATGTTATAAGCGCCAACCTCCAGACTATGATGTAACCGTTACCTTAGCCCCAAACCAAGTTGCTTTTGCTGTCTAAACCGGACCAAGATGTTTTACTTGCCTAAACTTAACCGGCGATTCGAGCTGTAGGTCCCGCAACACGTTACCAGGCCGAGGCGGTATCCAGGAATTAGCAGTGGCTCCTCCGAGGCGGTAATCAGGAAGTAGCAGTGGCTCCTCCGAGGCGGTAATCAGGAAGTAGCAGTGGCTCCTCCGAGGCGGTAACCAGGAAGTAGCAGTAGCTCCTCTGAGGTGGTAACCAGGAAGTAGCATTAGCTCCTCCGAGGCGGTAACCAGGAATTAGCAGTGGCTCCTCCGTCGCGGTATCCAGGAAGTAGCAGTAGCTCCTCCGAGGCGGTATCCAGGAAGTAGCAGTGGCTCCTCCGAGGCCGTATCCAGGAAGTAGCAGTAGCTCCTCCGAGGCGGTATCCAGGAAGTAGCAGTGGCTCCTCCGAGGCGGTATCCAGGAAGTAGCAGTGGCTCCTCCGAGGCGGTAACCAGGAAGTAGCAGTAGATTCTATAAATGTAGAAAGCAGGCATTTTATCCTGGTGATTTGGATGTGCTTTAAAGGAACACTGCCCATTTTCAACCAGCTTTGTATCATTAGAACATCAGTTGTATATCAGAAAGCTGTAAACTGTTTTGAAGTCTGTCATTTAATTTGACAGTTATTGAGTGTTAAAATAACTGCTCAAATTAATAACTCATTAACTCAAATCAACTCTCAATAACTGTCAAACTAGATGAATGATGAATAGTTTGACAGTTATTGAGAGTTGATTTGAGTTAATGAGTTATTAATTTGAGTTAGTGTGGACCAGTGATGTCACTGGTCCACACTTTAACACTCAATAACTGTCAAATTAAATGACAGACTTCAAAACAGTTTACAGTTTTCTGATATACTACTGATGTTCTAATGATACAAAGCTGGTTGAAAATGGGCGGAGTGTTCCTTTAAGTACAGTAACAAAGTGTTGTTTTCTTTACCAGACTGCAGGTCAGTCAGTGGCTCTGATTTCAGCGCTGAAACGTCTTAACGAGGCCAGAAACACAAAGCATGTCCCTGTCATCACACTGCAGCATGTGGGCCGAGGTTCCCACACCCGGCTGCATGGAAACATCTCATTAAGCTCTGCAGGGTGGTGAGCTCCAACCATAAAGGGCAGGAACAAAACGGTAGACCAACCCCCCCCCCCTCCAACACACACACACACACACACACACACACACACACACACACACCTACACAGACACAGACACAGACACACACACACACACACACACACACACATTGTCATTTAGGACCGTGTCTGAGATTGCTGGCTGCCTGGCTATTGCTGGCTGCCTGGCTGGGGGTGCTGTGGGTCTTGTGAAGGTGGAGGTAATCATCATACCCAGGAAGCTCTGAGGGCGGGGGCAGGGCACCCTGGAGGGGTATCAGAGTGCAGGTGGAACAACGTGAGTCACCAAAATGTAATTTGTGTTATGGACATGATTTTGACAACCCCCCATCCCACCCCCACCTACCACGACTTTGAAAATGTGCGAAGGAACACAACCTACAACCTACTGTTATGGTTGTTGTGTCAGGCCAGTTTACACCAATGATTCGCAACAAGACAAAGTGGGTTTAGAATGTTGCGGGGGAAGGTTGCAGCAGTGTAAGCTGACCAATCTCATCTCCACTCAGCCATTATGGGTTGGGTTAGGGTTAAAAACGGGACAAAAACAGGGGGGACTGGAACTGGCTCTCTCGACGCCAAACTTACAAGGCAAGGATGCTACTGAAAGTCTTGGACGACCTGAAAGTAGCCACCGACAAAAAATCCTTTTGTATAGCTTTATTCATTGATCTCATCAAGGCGTTCGATACAGTGAACCATCAGATTTTAATTAACATCTTATTAAAATTCGGTGTTGGTCAAAAGGTAGCCGATTGGTTTTTAGATTATCTTTCAGATCACACTCAGTGTGTGAGACTCGGCTCTGTCATCTCCGACTCCATAGTCTTGGATAAAGGGGTCCCACAAGGCTCGGTCCTGGGGCCCCTCCTCTTTTTAATTCATGCGAATGGAATCTGTGACGGCCTAAAGCATTCTAAATATCATATGTATGCTGACGATACGGTTTTATATGCCTCCGCTCCTTCTTTAGAGACTGCAGTAAATTACCTCCAAGCCGATTTCTCCATCCTCCAGCATGCCCTAATTGACTCTTAACTTCTTCTAAATGCGAGCAAAACCAAAGCCATGCTGTTCGCACATGGTAATAGTGTGCCCTCCTCGCCTCCTCTATGTACACTTGATGGTGCACCCATTGAGTTCATTGAGTCTTATAAATACTTAGGCTTCTGGTTTGATAATCACCTTAACTTTAAATTGCATATTTCCACTTTGTCTAAGAAGCTTAAATTTACTCTCAGTTTCTTGTATAGGTTTAAAGCCTGTTTCTCCTTGTCTGCCCGTAAACGCCTGGTGGAAAGCCTTTTTATGTCTCAGCTAGACTATGGTGATGTTGTTTACAGTCTTTCTAGCCCTACTTCCTTGTCTAAACTGGACCCCCTCTACCATGCCGCTCTGAGATATATCATTGCACCTTGTACGACCTGGTTGGATGGTCCTCCCTTGCCCTGCGCAGAATGCGACATTGGTACATGTTCATATACAAGGCCATCCTGGGCAGACTACCCTCATACATCTGCTCTACGTTTGTAGCGATAAACAACTCCCATAACTTAAGATCAAATAGCTGGTTGAAATTCAAAATGCCAATTATGCGAACAGAATCTGGAAAAAAGAGTCTCTCCAACTTTGGTCCCTGGTCGTGGAACGACCTGCAGTCCCGTTTAAAACTGGTCTCTTCCATTCCTCTGTCCAGTTTTAAACATGCTCTATCTGAAGTTCTTACTGCAAGCTGCTCCTGCAGTAATGTCTAGTCTTACTTTGCCCTTTTTGACCTGTTAATTTTGTTTTTAGGCCATATGTTTTTACGTTCTTGATCCCGTGTTATTTATTACCCTTGGATGTGGTATTTTATGATGTATTTGGTTGTCCTTGCTTTTTGAAATGTTTCAGCGCTATAGCCCTGTTTTTATGTTTCCTTTATATGTACTGTAATATGTTGATTGTAACCTGGCTTGTAATTGCTGCCTTCTTGGCCAGATCACATTCGCAAAAGAGATCTTGTATCTCAAATGTCTTATCTGGTTAAATAAAGGTAAAAAACAAACAAAAAAAACATTAGACTGCAGTTAAGACAGTCACTGTCAAGACTTATAGCTACATTGATTTCTCCCTATTTGAGTATGATGATATTCTTTATATGCATGCCTCTGCTACCTCACTTCAGGCTATAGACGGTTTCAACTCGACAACATAAACATTCTAAGGTCCTGTTCAAAACCGGTCCCTATTACAGAAATAGTGGACTATAGTGTGTTGGCCATTTTTTACTAGTGTCCGAATTCCGATGTGTCCGATGACAACAAGCACCTGACTTCCGGGAGATTCTGTGGAGTGTACGCGCAAATCCATCCATGAATCCAAATCATCCACACTTCAGGACTGTGTGTCTGTGACCTGGGGACCTTCTCTGATGGGATCTCACAGTACCTCGGAGTCATTTTGGACTCGAACCTTTCCTTCAAGAAACACATCAAAAAAATGAAAAGCACAATTAATTTTAACTTAGTTAATTTTAGACAAATCCGGCCTTTCTTAACAGTTGATGCAGCTAAAACATATCTTCACTGCATGATTTTCTCTCACATTGAATACTGCTTCACAAACTGGTCGTTTGCAGGTGCCACTGTCATAAAACCTATTGAACAGCTCTATTACAGAGCCATCAAGGCATTTGCTAGAAAACCTTTGTCATACCACCACTGTAACATTCTGGAACAACATCAATTCCTGAGCTTTGAAAATCTCAAGGTCTTAAAGAGTGCCTGTTTCTTCTTTAAATGCCTACATGGACTAGCTCCCCCTCCGTTACAGGAATTCATCCAAAAAAATAGACTCACTGGACTCGGCACTAGATCAGACACCAGAGGTGATTGTAAGGTCCATCGTAGAATGACCACGTTTGGTCAAAATGTCCTATCGATAAAAGGCAGCCAAATATGGAATAGTCTCCCCGTCTCCATAAGGGACAGCCCCACCCTTGCCGCTTTCAAAGGTAGACTTAAAAAATGGCTGAAAACAAACCAGTCATGTGTCCACAGGTAGTATGTTTTTCTTCTCTTTCTTTGTGTGTATTATGTATTTTTATTTTTCTAAGTGTAATTGCTGCCATGTATTTTAGAGTGTTTTGTTGCTACTCATGTTTTACGTAGTTTTAGAGTGTACTGCTGCTACCTATGTTCTATGTATGTTTTTATTATGTTCTACGTTTTACGCTCTATGTTTTTTGTGTTTTATGTTTTATGGCGACAACGGATGGAAATTAGCCTCGTGCTAAATCCGGCAATTTTTACACTTTTACTATGTTCCAGGTTTTACTATCTGTTCTGTGGTTTCTGTGTTCATTAATTTTGCACTGTCCTGTCCAAATAAACGAATAAAATAAATAAATAAAATAAGGACTGGACGCCTCACAGGAGACACAACACAGACACAAAGGACTGGACGCCTCACAGGAGACACAACACAGACACAAAGGACACCTCACTAAGAGAGGCTGGGGGAAGTTTTGGGGCGGCTGTTTTCAACCTAGATGACTTCACAGAAAAAAAAGAAGTGATGACTGATGAGTTGTTAGTAGAAATGTGTAGAACAATGAAGTCATGTGCCTGACGAAAAATAAAGCTGAAAATGCTTTCATAGACTAGATGTAATTAATATTAATGTTCCTCATTAATGATACATCATTTCACCCGCCCGCAACCCATCTTGCTGTTGATGTCCATCTCTATCAGCCAGGGAAGTGGACTATGAAAACCCAATGTGGAGAGAGAGGAGAGGATGCACGCCAACTCTAAGCAAGGCCTGAATAAATGGCCAGTGATTGTGTGCTGCAACTGCTATCACAATCACACTGCATGGGTGTTCACAATCACACTGCATGGGTGTTCTGTTCTGCTCATATAAGATTCAAGATTCAATATCTTAAGCACGTGTGAAATTCCTAAGCTAGGGGCTCCAGCAGGACACAGTGCAAATAGGTACATAATCAAGTACATAATCAAGAAAACAGTAGGTACTAGGGTTGGCACGATGGACGATGGCATCAGACCATCGTGATTGGCCGACCCCCCATCGACCTCTGAGCCTTCTACATCGGATCATCGTGATTAATCTGTTCGAATTAAATTTGTGCAGTTTTAATAATAAAACATACCAAGTCCACTTACCGTGACGCGTGGGGGACGAGCGCACCCAGTTCAGACTCAGAGAAGCCTCCCCTCCCCCTCCTCCGCTCTACTGCTTCTCTGCACTGGGAGCGCTTGTTTAATGTCGCCGGGGCGTCCCCCGCGCATGAGAAGTCAGTTCTTTTGTTGTGAAAACTTTTAAGAGAAAGAAGAAACTTCACGTTCTTTCCTGTTTTCAACCCACAGTGAGTACAAGTCTTCAAATGTGAATTTAACTCGCCTGTTTCCAAAGTGAAAGTTGAAGTTGATTGATACAGCACTAGCAATATAGTCCAGGCATTTTACGCAAATATGTGGGTCAACCTCACACTAATTGCAACAAAACCAAACTCAACTGATTTTGTATCCTCAATATGTCCTCAATGAAGGAAAAAAAGTGTTAAGGAAATGTATGAAGGGAAAGTTTTGAAAATGACCTAAATATGATGGTAGCCTATGGAAGCCTTTTTTTTTTTTTTTTTTTAATGTGCCATAAATCTCATCATTTATATCCTGTATGTGTTTTTTGCTTCAAGGAGAAAATAAAAAAAATAAAATAAAAAATAAAAAAAAATGTTAAAAAATAAATAAATAAACGTTTTTGGTAGCATCATATAGGTAATTTTCAAAATTTTCCCTTCATACATTTCCTTAACACTTTTTTTCCTTCATTGAGGACATATTGAGGATACAAAATCAGTTGAGTTTGGTTTTGTTGCAATTAGTGTGAGGTCAAGTGACATTTTTACTGGACTAATATTGAACGGCGCAAAACAAATAGGCTAATGTTAACGTTACACTCAGATCCTGACCAACAACATGTGTGTGTTGAATTTAACTAGCTGGCAGAAAAGTGACAGAATTACTGGCGGATATAATGTTAGATTCACGTGGGCTTTTGAACCTAATAAGAGAGAGTTGAGGAGACTGGAGAGAGTTGAGAGAGAAATACAGCAGCAGCAGCATCAGCAGCTAGGCTACTGCTAGCTGTTACAGCAGTACTGCTTGAGTTGCCTGGCTCTGTGCAGTAGCGTATGGCCCATTTCCACTGCTCTAAGTAGCCTGCCTGTCGGTCTCATGAAGAGCTCAGCTGTCCTGCTTTTAACACCGGCATTCCACTGGTTGCATTGCGTTGCGTTGCGGCTGAGCTCCGGTTTTGCTCCGTGCTCTGTGCTGCGGCAACACTAACCGGCTGCGTGCAGAGCACGTCACGGCTCTGCTCCGTCAGACAGCTAGAGTGACGAGACCGACAGGTTCTCGTGGTAAAATCGCGCGAGACAATTTGTATGTGGGATAAATACAACGACAAACAGGCAGAAGATCATTGTTCCCAACTGGAGAAGCAGAGGAGGGGTGGGCTTGCTTGGTGTTGTCCTTGTAAAAAGGATGTGTTGTGTCATATATTATTTTGTGGTTTTCCACTTCAATTATGAACTTTTCCTCATACATATTTGTCCTCTGGCTTGATATTGAATGCTGTAAACACCTCTGCCCTGTTGATTTCATGCCTGGCTCCGCCCAACTTGCTGCGGCTTTGCTCCGTCATCCGTGAAAAATAGAACCCTTGCGTATCTTTTTCGGTGGGCTCCGGATCGTCGGAGCTGGGACGGAGTAGACACGCAACGCAGCGGAGTAGGTAGGAGTTGACACAATGATTAGAGTGGAAACTCGGCTCCGATGCCGTACCGCAGCGCAGACGGACCGAACACGGACCTAGTGGAATGTAGGCGTAACGTGCATTGCAGCAGCTGATGGCATAAATGACGATGCCATCGTTAATCATGATGTTTGACTGTGAAACAATCACAATGGATATTTTGGTACGGCACGGTGGCTCAGTGGTTAACACTGTTGCCTCACAGCAAGAAGGTCCTGGGTTCAAACCCCGGTCCGTCCCAGGTCCTTTCTGTGTGGAGTTTGCATGTTCTCCCCGTGTTCGTGTGGGTTTTCTCCGGGTGCTCCGGTTTCCTCCCACCATCAAAGAAAGACATGTATGTTAGGGTTAATACTCCTGTCAGAGCCCCTGACCAAGGTACTGGCAAAATAACTGGAGTTGGTCCCCGGGCGCTGCACAGTGGCTGCCCTTCTAGGAAGGTTCCTAGTAGAGGATGGGTCAAATGCAGAGGATGAATTTCCCGAAGGGGATAAATAAAGGATAACGTAACAATGGATATTTTAGTGACATCGCACAACCCTAGTAGGTACATCATCAAGTAAACAAGTAGATATGCATAAAGTATGTAATAATAATAATAAGTTAAGATAATAGATAATAATAGATCAGACTTATATAGCGCTTTTCTAAACAACGCTTTACATGACAACAAATGAACCATTTAACAAACATACACAGAAACAGAACAGATACAGATAAAGAGGTTACAGTGTGAAGGAGGATGGTGGAGGTGGAAGTCAGATACTGTAGGCTTTCTTGAACAGGTGGGATTTGAGTTGGTTTTTGAAAGAAGTGAGTGTGTCAGAATTTTGGATGTTGAGGGGCAGGGAATTCCAGAGGTTTGGGGCGGCGATGGCAAATGCTCTGTCCCCCAAGGTGCGGTACTTGGTCTTGGTGATGGGGGTGAGAAGGTTGGCATCAGCAGATCGGAGGTGGCGAGTGGGGGAGTGGCGATGGAGGAGATCTGTCAGGTATGAGGGGGCGAGATTATTGAGAGTTTTGTAGGTGATGAGGAGGATTTTGAAATGGATGAGGTGTTGGAGGATGGGTGTGATGTGTTCTCTAGAGCGGGAGTGGGTGAGCAACCGGGCAGCTGAGTTTTGAACATATTGCAGTTTTTGGAGGACAGTGGAAGGGAGGCCGTAAAGAATGCTGTTGCAGTAGTCTAATCTGGAGGTGATGAAGGCATGGATGAGCGTTTCTGCGGCTGAGGAGGAGAGGGTGGGGCGGAGTCGTGCAATGTTACGGAGGTGGAAGAAGGACGTTTTGGTGATGTTGTTGATGTGTGACTTGAAGGAGAGTTCTGGGAGGAGGGGAGGGATTTTGGGCTGATGATGATGATTTCCAATTTATTGCAGTTGAGTTTAAGGAAGTTGTTGTTCATCCAGGTTTCTATTTCAGTGAGGCAGTCTGTGATGCATGGAGAGAATGGCAGGAGTGATGGTTTTGGTGGAGATGTAGAGCTGGGTGTCGTCGGCATAGCAGTGGAAATGTAGTCCATGGCGGCAGATGATGTGACCTAGGCGGAGCATGTAGTAGAGGATGAAGAGGAGGGGACCAAGCACTGAGCCTTGAGGGACTCCATGTGAGACTGGGGTAGTATGGGATTTGCAGTTATTGATGGAGATGTAGTGAAATCTGTTTGATAGCTAGGATTTGAACCAGGAGAGTGCTGAACCAGTTATGCCAATGGATTGTAGGTGACTGAGGAGGATGGAGTGGTTAATGGTGTCAAAGGCTGCACTGAGGTCGAGGAGGAGGATAATGTTGAGGGAGCCAGAATCAGAGGAGAGTAGGAGGTCATTGGTGACTTTGAGTAGAGCAGTATCAGTACTGTGGTGTGTTCGGAAGCCAGATTGGAATATTTATCTTGTTGGTGTGGAGGTATTGTTTGAGTTGAGTTGCGACAGCACGTTCCAGTATTTTAGAGAGAAATGGGAGGTTGGAGATGGGTCTGAAGTTATTGGGGTTGTCAGGGTCCAGGCCAGGCTTCTTGAGGATGGGTGTAATGGCAGCGAGCTTGAGAGGGGAGGGGACAATGCCAGAAGTGAGGGAGGAGTTGATGATGTCAGTGATGAGTGGAGCGAGAGAAGAGAGACAGACTTTGACAAGGGTGGAGGGGATGGGGTCCAAGGGGCAGGTGGAGGATTTAATGCCAGAGAGTATTTTGGAGAGGTCAGATGTGGTTATAGGGGAGAAGAGGGAAAGGCAGTGGTCTGTTGGCATGGGAGGTGCAGGCTCCGGGTCGGGGGTGATGGCAGAGGAGGTGGCTACTGTAGCTGATTGTGATTTTCAATTTTGGAGTGGAAGAATGATAGAAAGTTGTTGCATTTTTCTGGGGTGGCTTTAGCTCAGGAGGTAGAGCGGGTCGGCCAATGACGCAAGGTATGAATGGGTGAATGTAGACTATCTACTGATTGTAAAGCGCTTTGGATAAAAGCGCTATATAAATGCAGGCCATTTATATAAAATGCAGGTCATGAATGAGGGTGAGATTTTGTCCAGAGGTTTGAGGAAATTGTTTATGGTGGAAAACAGAGTGCTGGGGTTGGAGGATCCAGAGTCTATGATGCCAGAGTAAAAGGTGGAGCGGGCTTTGTTGAGTGCAGACTTATACTGGTGAATGTGCTCTTTGTAGGCCAGGGAGTGTACAGTGAGTCCGGTTTTAGTGTATAGGCATTCTAGCTGTCTCCGTTGTTTTTTGAGTTTATGCAGTTCGGGGGTGTACCAGGGGGCAGAGTGAGTGAATGTGACGTTTTTTGTTTTTATGGGGGCAAGTCGGTTGAGGGAGGTAGACAGTGTGTGGTTGTAGAGGTGATGGGAGCTGGGTTAACAGGCAGGGTGAAGTCAGATATGCTGTTGGATATACAGGTGGAGAGGGAGATGGGACAGATGGACTTGAGATTTCGGAAGGTTATTGTGCGATCTTGTTTGGGTTGGGGGGCGGGAATGTCAATTTCCAGTATGATGGCCAGATGGTCGGAGATGGCGAGGTCGGTGTTGGAGATGCTGTTGATGTGGAGGCCAGTGGAGCAAACCAGGTCCAGGATATGCACGGCTATGGGTGGGGAAATTTACATGTTGGGTGAGGTTGAAGCAGTTTAGTATGTCCAGAAAGTTAGTTACAGTTTTACAGTCAGGGGAGTCAATGTGAATGTTAAAATCGCCTAGTAGTAAAACAGATGGTGAAATTGCAGACAGTTGTGTGATGAATTCTGAGAGGTCCGATAGGAAGGAGGCCGGGGTTGGGCTTCGGAGGACGGTAGATGAGAGCAATGAGTAGAGGTTTTGGTCCGGGAAGTTTAAATGCCAGATGTTCAAAAGATTGTGCAGCAGGGATGGAGAGTGGTCTGGGGTTGAGATCTTGACGGTGTATAGCAGCAGTTCCTCCTCCTCGGCCCTCAGTGCGTGGGTTGTCTATGAGTATCCAGCAGGGGTGGTTTGGTTTAGTGATAGATAGTCCAGGGGTTTTTGCCAGGTTTCGGTGAGACAGAGTAAATCCAGTTTATTGTCTGTGATGAATTCATTGAAAATAAGACTTTTATTGTTGAGGGATCTTGTGTTGAACAGGACGAGTTTCAGGTGCTTTTGTTTTGAAGTTGAGGTAGAGGAAGTGGGTATTGGTCGGAGGTTGAAAGCATTCACGTGAGGGTTGTTCTGATGACGTGGCGTGTTGTTGTTGTGACGGAATGAGGAAGTGCGGGAGCTGTTTTCGGACCATAGAGATGGGATGCTGTTTATGGCGGCGGATTTATAAATAAACTTGCGGCGGGAGCCTCGGTGGCTACGTAGAAGTCCAGAGTTTGTTATTGACACGATGAATTCTGTAGGAGGAGGCGTTTGATGATTTAGCCAGAGGAGTTGCATGGTTGTGTAGCGTAGCGCCATGGCCGAAACAGAGCTGGGACAGGTGGTGGAAGTGGATGATGACTGTGACAGAAGAAATGGCAGCAGATAAAACAAAACCAACCACAGCATGGCAGATGGAGCAACGAGCCACCTTAGGCCCAGGTTGGAAGCTGAGGGGAGCTAGTTTGGCTCGAGGTAGAAGGCAGCGGTCCTAGCCAGCGAGGGCTAACCGCACCAGGCCAGGTGGAAGCCTGTCCGGGGTCTGCCTTCAGCCGCTAGATATTAAAGGAAAAATAAAATAGCACAGTTTGTTGGTAGAAGGTGTAGTCAGGGCAAGTTGTGCTGCAGCAATGTACACATGGCAATACAACAATACAACAGAACTCTTGCACTCAGTCATTCAAGGTATTGTGTGTGTGTGTGTGTGTGTGTGTGTGTGTGTGTGTGTGTGTGTGTGTGTGTGTGTGTGCGTGCATGCATGCGTATTGGTGTGTGTGTGTGTGTGTTATTTATGGTTGAGGAGTCTTGTGACCTGAGAAAATAAGCTATTCCTCAGTGGGTTGGTGCGAGCTTTGGGTGTCCCTGCGGGTGAAGGCAGTAGCGGAGCGTACGCCGGGGCAGAGGGTGCGGCCGCCACGGGCCCACTCGTCAGGGGGGCCCATCAAATTTTTTTTTTTTTTGCAGACCAGGCCACCGGGCCCGGCTGGCAACCTGTGCTTTTATTTTTCTTCTTCAGAACAAGCTTGTCTGTAAAGTGGCTTCACTGTAGTCTTTCTTGGACATAATATTACTTGGCTCAATGAGTGACAAATTGTGTTTTCGGATATAGGGGCTATCAGCTATTTTACAGTTGTGACTTAAAATGACTTTATTTAATAAAGTCAGTGGTGTGAGTGTGAGAGGAATTCAATCAATAGACAATAACATTGGTGTGTTTAAAATGAGATATTCCACTAAATATGGCTAAAACTGATTCTAAAAAGCAAAAAAGGCCAATTTTTCTTCGGCGGCGGGGCCCCCCTGAAATGTTCGCCCCCTCTGGGCTGTTAGGGTAGCTGCGCCCCTGGGTGAAGGTGAAGTCCCACTGATTGTCACACACCTGAGTGTGCGAAATTTGTTCTCCGCATTTGACCCATCCCCTGGGGGAGCGGTGAGCAGCAGCAGTGCCGCGCTCGGGAATCATATGGTGATCTAACCCCCCAATTCCAACCCTTTGATGCTGAGTGCCAAGCAGGGAGGCAAAAATATGTGTGTCCAAACTTTTGACAGGCATTGTAAATGTTTTAAATGAGAATCAAACTTTTCCCATGCATGCGGGCTGGATCTCAAGTTTCTGGCCTTGTTATCTGCTCAGTGGCTTTTGTGCATGATGAACACCTGATGGCCCTTTGCTGTGGCAAGAGACTTTCTCTGGGTTTTATCCACACCTTTGTTCTGAGGTGTGGGTGTTCTGTGCTCAGTGTGCGGGGGGTATGAGTGAAAACAACATACAGCGCCGCTGTGGGTCTAATGCAGGTGAAGATGGAAAACAGACTGCAGATTATCAAACAACATCGGACCCAAGGCTACACTGCAAAAACTGACAAACTTCTTCAGTCATTTTATCTTGTCTCCAGAATTATCAAGCTTATTTTAGTATTTATTTGACTGAAATCATCTTATTGCACTGGCAGTATAAACCTCAATCTCATTTGACCGGTTCCAACAAATTGACTTCCCCCCCACCCCCACCCCCAGGAGAATGTAAGTTATTTACAGGACACTTACGTAATCTTGTGCGCGCGCGGCCTCACCCGCCCTGCAGCTCGCCGAGCTGGCACTGCAGCTCGCATACGCAGCTCGGCCGCTATGCGGCCTTGCGCTGGCTGCTCCTTGATGGCATACTTCAGGGATGCTGGATTAAAACAGCAAACTAGAGTTGCGTTCTCACCTTTTGTTTCACATTTATACACAGCGTTTGTGATAACGATTTGCGTGCAGACTGAAGCCGCAAAAGCGTCAAGTCAGCCAGAATAACATGGTTAAGAATTCTGGTTAAAACCTTCACAATAATGGTAATTAAATAAACGAATAGTCTTATTGATGCATGTTGCAATGTTTTTTTGTGTGTGATCCAAAATACACAGAAGACATATAGAACACAGACAACTCAAAGACAATTTGAACACGTAGTGAGTCGATGGCCCTGATTTTTATTTACCCACTTATAAAATACGGCTTTTATTTTGAAGGTAAAAACGACTAGCTTCCCCTATTCTGTCTGTTTCTAACGGGCTTGATTTAGCTTTCTAGGATTAAAGTTTAAATGAATTTTCGACGCGATAGTGACACAGAAGTCACGAATGGTAATAAACTGCTCCAGATTGGATTACAGAATAAAACCCCATTAAAGCAACATAAAAAAGACCTGTTTTCTTTGCAGCACACTTCACTTGAGGAAATGCATTGCGGTGAGTTGTCTTCAATTATTCAATGCGGGAGACAGTGATTAATAGGCTATGTGTGACGTTAGTAGCGGGCACTTAATGCAGATTATGTGTTTATAGCAAATCATTATCACGTTTGTTGAATGTCAATGTGACTCATTGTGCCTGTGCCATAAGGCTGTATAGTATTGGGCTATAGTTCAATGCTCCTATTGCCTACCATTGTCTTCCATGGCAAAGGGGACCTGTGTCATCACTTGAATTGCGTTTCTCCGCTTTAAGCTGTGTTCACACCGAGATATTTATTTTTCTCCCTGTCGCTCAATTCAACCCTTTGGAATCGCTCTTTCGCTGTGTTTAAATCGCTCGTCAACAGGCACAATTCTCAAGACTAGTTTGGACCGGGGGGAGCTGAAAAATGTACATTCGGGAGGAAGAAGTTCCGAGAACAGTGTACAGTACACTCACCAGCATGGAGCCAAGTCTCTGTCAGGAGCATAAAATCCAGTTCACGGGAAGTGAAGAAGTCATTCAGTAGGAAGGTTTTGTTTGCTAGTGACCTAGCATTTAGCAGGGCCAAGCGAAAAGTTTGCTCCACGGCTAGCCGGACGATTTTAGTTTCACACACCGGTGCTTACTGCAGCCACCTCCGGGGTTACAGCAGCCAATCAGCGTTGAGCAGTAAGCGACTGTTGCCAGCGAAATTTCGCTCGAGTTGGGATATTTCATCTCGGGCGACGAGTCGCTCTATCGCTGTTGCTCAGCGATTTTTCTCCAGGGCGAATATACGCTCAATCACTCGTTTGCATTGACTTTGTATGTAAACTCGATGCCAGCGAAAAACTTTAATAGGTCGGTGTGAACGCATCTTTACACGGCAACAGTAAGGGGCGGAGTTATCAAGAATTCCACTCTGGGACCTGTTTTCACTTTTTTGCGTTTTCAGGCACCAATAACGCCGTTCCCGTGTAAAAGGAAGGCACTAATGCTAAAAAGGTTTGCCATCTTATGCAGGGAGCGTTGCCGTGTAAACAGGGCCTCAGTGTCTGACCCTGGGACTTGATTTTGCTCCTATGACATCACTGATGACATCATCAGTAGGACACTTATGACATCACTGATGATGTCACAACTGCTTTTATGACATCACTGATGACATCACAACCTCTTATGACATCACTGATGATGTCACAATGCCTCTGGCATGACTGATGATGTCACAATTTATGACATCACTGATGACATCATCACTGGGACTTTGTGAGTGTGTGTGTGTGTGTGTATGTGTATGTGTGTGTGTGTGTGTGTGTGTGTGTGTGTGTGTGTGTGCGCGCATGTGTGCCTCTGTCTCTTATATGTGTGTGTGTGTGTGTGTGTGTGTGTGTGTGTGTGTGTGTGTGTGTGTGTGATGTCACAATGCCTCTGACACCACTGATGATGTCACAATTTAGGGACTTTAGGCACTCAAACTTTAGGGACTCAAACTTACTGTAAGTCACAGTGGATTTGAGAAGCACCAACCTGCTTGAACTGAAGGAAAACTTTCAGCCCTGATGATGAATGATGATGAATGTCATTAGGACTCAATATGTCACTCAGTTCGAGCCTTGAAACATTTCTGATGAAGACGTGTTACAGGCCTTTTTTTACACAACATCCTCTGTGGGAGGCAGGCTGGTGATGCGGGAGAAGCTTCACTCTCACCGCCATCACCACAACCACAACCAGGAGCGACAAGTGTGTGCTTGACTGCATATTTGTGGAGGTGGGCATGTTTGTGTTGGCGGGTTGCAGCATCTCTGGTGGAGTGCAGCGCCGGTGATCCCCCACACTGGCTGCACTTACAGGAAACACGGCCATTTATAGCCACCACCAGCTCTTTTGTAACACCTTCAATCTTTCTTTCTCTCTCCACTGGAAATAATGGACTGCATTATGGTTTAGACTATCTGTTTCTTTCTACTTTTTCTTTCTTTTATCAAACAGAAGTGGGTGGGGTTTGGCGCCCTAAATTTTCGAGCGGGGAGCGCTGAATGCTGGAGCTCATTGTACTGTATTTAGAGATAACAGCTATTCTGGAGAAAAAATAATTTGCTCATATCTAAATTATGATTCATGACGATGACTGCTGGACTGGGCTGCATTCAAGTGACAACACAGGGGAAAAATACATATTGTCTGCGAGCCGTAGCGCTGTATACGTCTGCGTTTACAGCACGGGTGGTAAATGATTGAGGTGTCCTTTCAAGGCGAAACATGCCATTGTTTCCCGAACAATCCACAATCTGACGGAGGAAGTGATACACAGGACACAAATACAATGAGCAGCACGGCTGCGAGGCCGCGACAACAGAACAGAACAGAACCACGGCACCAGCAAGCAGTGCATGGGAAAAATGTTCCTGTGTGCTCTCTGGAGCACCCACAAACAAACAAACACAGACACACACACACACACACACACACACACACACACACACAGATATATAGTACAGACGATTTACAAATCACATACCAAACTCACAGGGAATAAATACACAGGTACTGTATATAATTAAACAGGTAAATACACACAGGTATACTTACTGGGGAAAAAACATACTGTATACGCCAACAGAGAACAGACAGTGAATGCAGATCTACCCCCTTCATTCACCTCCATACATGTAGACTACCAACAATGATGACATTGTCTGGTGACGTCATCACTGATGACATCATCATTGAGTGCTCGAGTGACATCACTGGTGGCATCACCAATTCTATACGTAATCTTTCAGGAAGTGTAAAGAGCACCCCTGCAGGTGACCTAACAGAGCAGGATTTTTAAAGACCCCATAAAGTCATGTTTCAAGATGTGTATAAAATACTCTACTTTGAATAATAATTTGTGTCTGATGGTTTTTCCCACAAAAAAGGTTAAATTATCATGTTAAAATCCTTAAAATGGTTTCCCCTCCTTCTTCCTCATTTAAAAATCCAAAGCAACCAATCAGGGTTATCTAGAACATAACTAGCCAATCCTAGCATACAACACAGGCTTTCAACACATTTTCACTCGTGACAAAGTGACGACAAGGGTTCCTGACCAATCTGCAGTATGACGAGTTGGGAGTGAGAATGTGCTTTAACTGCTGAATACTGGACAGGGATTGGTTCGAGGATTCATGATGTCACAAATCTTGCTTGTTGAAAACGGCTTTTCAGTGAGCTCAGAGAAACTTTCCACTTTCAGGTGATTGTGGAAACAGCCTTCTAGTGTCAAATTCTGCACAGACATCATTCTGCACAGTGAAGCTCAGACATCCAACTAGGAACAAGAAGAAAAACTGATTTTTGACTTTAGAGGGTCTTTAAATTAGGTAGAGCCGATTATTTGCCCTAATTACCTAATGATTGCCCTAATTGCCTAATGATGTGATGTCACTCGAGCAATGATGACATCATCTGGTGACATCATCACTGATGACATCACTCATTGATGGCATCATCATTGAGTGCTGGAGTGACATCACTGGTGAGATCCCCAATTATATAAGTGATGATATATCTAAGTGATATCAGTGATTTATGATGAATTTGAGTGTGTCCTGGACGCTTTGGAGACCACTGTGTTCCAGACCGGGGGGGGTCTAATTCCCAGGGTGGTCAGCCATGACGAGTGGACATGAAGTTCAGGCCGAGCCGAGGTGACTCCTCCAGTGATAAATAGAAGGAAGCTGAGGACCTGAAGCTTTGGACTTAAAGGCCGGCTTTACCGTGGGGAATATGAATATATATTAAATCTCACGCCCCTAAGGTTTTCGAATCCGTTGAAATTTTTGAAATTGGTTGTTTCCCGCCAGAGATATCACCAGAAATCCACTCTGTGTGGAGGGGGGGGGGGCTGGTGGAGGGGAGGGGCGGGTGCGGGGACCCGAAATACTACATTTCCCACAATGCACTGGGCTCGCGTGGCCTTCGTTTCCATGCCCACCCCTCAGGCAATTGGCTGATATCAAACTCCAGTAGGTGGCGGTAATGCACATATATGTTTGCCAACCGCCATAAAACTCAAAGAAGAAGAAGAAGGCTTCGACAATAAAACATAGAACAAGAAAAAATCGAAAATAAATCGAAAATAAAATTGCACCAAATTGCACCAAATTTAAACCGATGTATATATGTCGGGAGATGTCTTCATAAAAAAAAATTCATGCATTTTAAGACATTTTCGTAGGAGTTACGCGCATCTGATGTTGTAACTATTTTCTGTAAAAATGTGTAAAAATGGGTACATTGCTCAGCGTTGATTTCGTTACTTCAACTCACCTACTACTAGATGTAAAATTTGACGAGCTTTCCAATGCCACCAGTCCCGTGTCTTTTGGTGCTTCCGTTCCAGAGATATGGTCTCTTGGCAAGGAGCTATGGAAAGCTAACCTAGCTACAGTATGCTATGCGGGTGAACAAGATGGCTGCCTTTTGCTTTTCGTCGAGAGCTCTGAAGGGGCGTGGAGGACCTCTAGAGGCGGGACCATGGCTCACAAGACTTGTAGTTCATAGGCGCTCGAGTTCCGCAACGGGGAGGGAGGCCGGATGACGCGTAACGCGTCATCCGGCTTCCCTAAAATATGTGAGAGATGCCTGATAGGTCAGGCAGTGAAGCTCCAATTTCAAAAATTTCAACGGATTCTAAAACCTTAGGGGCGTGAGATTTAATATATATTCATATTCCCCACGGTAAAGCCGTCCTTTAATCTAAGGCGGTGTCATTTCTCCTCACAACACTTCAGAACTCCTTCCTCCTCTACTCGGGCCTGATCCGCATCTCGTCTTATAAAAATAACAACACTCTTTCTCTGCCCGGCCGGATCTTATTTCTTTATATAGCTTTTCTCTATTATTCTTCATAAATAGTTTAAGGACACAGGAACACTTTGGCTGTTGTCTAGGGAGTCGTGAGTCTGAACAGGCCTGACTCATCAAAGTTAAGAGACCCCTGGGCACAAATATTTGATGGGCTCCTAGGCAACTTGGTTTGGTATGATAATGATAATGGTAATATTATGTTTAGTATAGGTTGCCCTCACACTAGCTGTTGCTGTCTCTTTCTTGTCTGTCTGTCTCTCTTATCTTCTGCAATTCACAGATATGTATTACGAACATTTCTGAACCAAAATACGTTGCATATCACATTTCTAGATACGTGAACATTAACATTACACCTCATAGAGTCGGCTATTGAAAAAGCGCAGTGGCCATAAGGGTGTTGTGGCCCCGGGGTGAATGGAGGGCAGTGTTCAATTCCCAGTCATGGTCACAACGTCTCAGAAGTCTACATTTCAACCGTGAGTCACATTTAATGTTTTTGTTATTAAGCCAAACCCAAACCATAACCCTAACCTTAACCAAGTTGTTTTACTAGCCTAAACATAAACAACGTTTAAATAATTTTAAATTTTTGCGTTTAACGTTGTAAAGGCAGCAATTAAGGTTTTCAAATTCACCACCATTTTGTTTCAAATTTGAGATTGTAGGAGATGTAAAATGGCACATTTTGGAAATGTATTTTGCCGACGTTTTGTTTCAAATTTACATTGATATTCAACAAACAGTGTCCCTAATTTGGAGAGATAAAATGCCAACGTTTTATTCTGGTGACTGTGTTGTCCTATGTGGTCCTGAGAGAGATGGAGGAAGCTCCTAAGGAACTCAACCTTCATTTCTTCATTCTGAGTCTCAAAGCACCCCAATATGGCGTGGCAGCCTCCGCTAAAAATGCCCCTCCATCTTCATACATGTAGCAATCACAATAAAACAGTACTTTCCTGCCACACAAGTCACATTAATAAAGCGTTTATTATGGGATGTTTTGAGTTACCTGATTATCAAGTGGTCATCTAAACAGCATCCTTTACCGGATTAAAGCCGTTATCAGTTTATGAGAAAACCGATAAACACACTAGGTTTCTGCTGAATCATCAGTTTTATTCATTGCATGGCCCCATTCACAGATTTTGAGGTGAGTTCTGCCATGTTTACAAGGGCTCGCTATTGGAAACTATGCAACTGGACATGTTGGCTGCTCAGCGTGTTTGCCCACGCGACCTTAACCTCAGAACGTGTCTCAGGTGCGAGATGGGTGGAAGGGCGTTTGGATGGACGGGCGATCAGGCAGCAGGGCAGGCCGGAGGATTTGCCATTTGAGGCTTTCGAGCCAAGCCAAGCGGCACGGTCTCGCTCCGCGCAGCTCTCCGCACTCTCTGTTCTCTGTTTACGTCTCGCCCCACACCGCTCGCAGCTCTCCGCACTCTCTGTTCTCTGTTCTCTGTTTACCGTCTCGCCCCACGCCGCTCGCTGCTCTCCGCACTCGCTCTGTTCTCTGTTTACTGTCAACACGGATAAGACGCCTCTCAGGCCCTCACTCTGTTTATTTGTCTTTCTGTCTTTTGTCCATGCTCGTCCTCAGATGATAACATCACTTTGTTGCAGGATTCTCAGTCTAATCGTTCTGAAAGCGGCAGGTACTCTTATAGCTGATTGCTTCCCTCAAAATACCACAAGTGGGAAAGTGTTTATTGTTTGCACTTGTAAGTGTGTGTGTGGGGGGAGGGGGGCAAAGTGTTTTGTTCCTCCCTCTCCTCACTTTCCTTTAGGGCAGTCTTCCTCTTAAGGCTGATCTTATCACCACTGACAATAAACTGCAAAATGTGTCCAACGTAATGAGACATTTAATCTTACATTTAATGAAAAATGTATGTACATGTATGTATGTATGTATGTATGTATACTGTATGTATTCTATAAATAAGTGTGGGAAAATGTATCATTTTTCAAAGCAAACCAATTTTCTTAAAAGTACTAATCATCTTGACATTAGTAGTGTGACATTTATTAATTTCAAGATATCTGACTGTCACTTGTTTCGAGAAAATTCTTCAAACAAGTAAAACTGCATTGAAAAGCATTGGCGGAAATTCTCACTTTTCAAGTTTATTTGAATAGCCCTAATTCACAAGCATGTCTCAGAGGGCTTTGCAGAGAATATGTCTAGCTAAGTCTAGCTAAGCAGCATCAATAAACATGATTGAACAATTAGAGAGAGAAAGGGGAGAGAGGGAGAGTAGGGGAGGGGGAGAGAATGGGGGTGCATTGTGAAGCTGCAGCGTAGCACAGTCCCTGCAGCTGAGATGTCCTTGACACCGCGCACAGAGCTGCACCGATTACGCTGGAGAGAGAAAAGAAGCGAGGAAGGCAATCGGATAGGAATGCCACTGGAATTCCCCGGAATCTCCCCCTTCGCTAACTACACACCTACCCCCCACCCCCGATCATTCTCACTGTTCACGATTCCACGAGGACTTTTAACGTGCGGCACAATGGACAAGGGGAGCTATTCTGCGACCATAATGCAAGGAAACATTACCTCAGTGCAAAAAATGTCAGGACCATAGAGGCCCCCTGATCCTGGAAACAATCAGTGAGGAAGCCCAGGCAGGTGCCCGCCTCCTGTGAAAATATCCTCCCGCAGCGTGCCGAGGGAAGGGCCAGGCGGTGGCAGCTATAGGGTGCACAACTGTTACTGAAGGAGCCATTCAACCATAAAACCATAACTACTTGATACCACAAATCACTGTACTAAATACCATATATTATGGAACAAATGCACAGGCACACACAAGCACGGGCACAAAAGCCTATGCACACATACTTTCACTGTACATTTGATCATACTGTGTGTGAGTTGAGGTAACATGGTATTACACATAGCAAATAAAAGGTTAGAAAACACTGTAATTAAAATCCTGTTGCACGTACAACTGGTGAAAGAATCTGCCAGAGGGTCAGAGAATTTCCCTGGTTTCCCACACAATTTTCGTTTTTCATTTTCTGTTTGAAGAATTTCCGGGCGGGGGGGATTGTTTGTTTGTTTGTTTGTTATATTTATATTCAAGTAAATCCTTGAAAGAAATTGATTTGCACTGGAAACAAGCAACATTATTTCCATTATTGCTCATGATCGCTGATCATGATAACAAGAAATTGCTCCTTGCTGGGACAGTAGTGGTTTGGAGGAATGATTGGAAATACAAACAGAGACTGTAGGTGATCAACTCAAGAAGAGCAAAGAAGGAGATGTAACATTCTCACCCAAACTGAAGTCACTCAAAATTAAAGGACAAATGAACGGAGCGTTCAAATGAAAGCAGTATAACTGAACCATAGAGTACTGACTACTATTGGAAGGGAGGAATAATAATGTTCTGCGTTTACAATTTAAAGTACAAGGTGGAGTCAGTGGCAGGTGCAGGACTGCAATATATAAGATTTACAATGTGTGTGGAATGATGTTATGATGAGATAACAGAGTTTTATAATTAGCCTACAGTCTGCAGGTTTTGCTCTTATATTTTACGATGGTGGTTAACCTCATTAGAGAGCCAAGCTTGTGAGTATGTTTACGCTGCAAGGCTTTTACCTGACTCATCCAGAGCCATTTAGAAATGAATGCAACAATGAGCTTAGACTTAGATTATTAACATTACAAGCAACTACTGTAACAATAAAGAAAACAAGGATAAAACTAGCCAGACCCCACACACACAGTCACACACACACACACACACACACAGTCACACACACACACACACGCGCACGCACGCACACACGCGCACGCACGCACACACACACACACACGCACACACACACACACACACACACACACACACACACACACACACACACACACACACACACACACACACACACACACACACACACACACACACACAAAAGACTGAAGCAGCACATTGGATGTGGTTTTATTTTGGTTGGTTTTGATGTTTTTTCTTTCTTTCATACAATTTGTATATCCTGAATGTGTATTTTTTACCAAGTGAAAATCATTTTGAAATATTTTCAGTAAGTTATTCCTGCACCACCTACAGAACTACAGTATGGACAGTTTTGCAGGCAACCAGGCCCATTCATGTATTTATTTATTTATTTATTTATTTATTTATTTAGAACGTCTTTATTAGCCGGGACCGCAGTATTTCAAGCTAGTGTAGATTTGACAAAAAGACATAAAAAGTAGGCTACATGTTAAAAGAAATTCAATTGCAATATGCCATGCTTTGCAAAACGTACCATGCACGTACAATGCCCGCCATGTGTGTCCATTACCAGTATAAATGTGCAGAGTTGTGTCGAGTCGCGCCTGAGATGGATCATCTCCGGGGTCGTGCCAAAGTGCGCCGGACCCGCCTCCAAACGGGCTGCGGTGATGTCTCGCCCAACGCGTGATTTCTAACCCCACATAGGATAAGCAATAACCACGCCCTGTGGCACCGGGAGCATTGAAGTTTGGGACTAAAGCACCTGGCCCAGTTGCACAAAGCACCTTAGGTTAAGATTTCCCTTAGAGTCAGAGTTAAGGTGTCCATAAAATAGGATCGGCTGCACAAAACACCCTTAAATCTTGTGCGTATGTTTTCCTTAAAATGTTTAACCTTATGGAGAAGATATAAGGGTGTTTTGTCTAACCGATTCTATTTTATGGACACCTTAACTCTGACTCTAAGGGAAACCTTAACCTAAGGTGCTTTGTGCAACTGGGCCCTGGGGTTTTTCATCTTTTAAAATAAAGATGTTTAAAAAACTATTGCTTGTTACATTTTCAGTGCTGTACCTTTTCTCTGGGTAAGAATTGAGCTTGAAATGAACGATACATTATATTATATGAGCTATGAACGTGAACACAACACCGTTTATATTATTGCATGTTTTTGTAGATTGTGTACATTGTGTAGATTACAATTATTATGCTTATTATTATTATTACTATGCTAAGGAAGGTAGGTGACCATAATTCATTTCAATGTCCGCTCTCAATATCGCTGTCTGTTCTCAAGAGCTATTCAGTTGGTTCATGAAATCGCTGGGCTGCATGCCCTCCAGTGTTGCTCCTGGCCAATCCCGGCGCCACAGGGCGTGGTTATTGCTTATCCTATGTGGGGTTAGAAATCACGCCTCGCCAACTGCGACCCATGACGAGCTGCCTTCTGCCTTCTCCCCCTCCAACAAGCATGTGTTGTTACTGCTGAGCTGATGAAAACATTTCCTGCTGCTGCTTCATAATAAAAGCTTTCCACTGACAAACTAACGGAATACCTTTTTCCACTAACACAGCCCACACCATGGTTTGAACGAAAGATTATTTATTGCAAGTGGGTGTTTGGGTGCGAGAACGTGAATGGGGTCGAGGTGCGGCAGCGTCTCTTCAGGAGGGTGCTACGGCAGTGACAGGAACCCAGGGGTTAAGACTCAGAGTGGGGGTAGCGTCTTTGGGTGAAGCTTGGTTCTAGAGCGCAGCTCAGCTTCACGGGATGGAGTCCCGGCTTCATCAGCCCCCCGTGGTTCCTGTGAGCAGGGGATAGAGATGCAGGATTATGCAGCCCTGACTAGCATGTCTTTAGCTGTTTGTGGGAGGAAACCGGAGTACCCGGAGAAAACCCACGCAGGCACGGGGAGAACATGCAAAGTCCGCGCGTGCTGCCCGTAATTAGCATGTATTTTGCTGTTTGTGGGAGGAAACCGGAGTACCCGGGGAAAACCCATGCAGGCACGGGGAGAACTTGCAGACTCCGCCCGTGCTGCCTGTAACGGAGGAAGAAACTTGGGGTTGGGGGGGGAGGGTCGTGATGACTGAGGCAAACAGGGGGAAGAGAGAATGTGGTCGTGTTTATATATATGCTACGAGTGATTGAGTTGATAGGACACAGGTGTATGCATCAGTGAAGTGATTGGAGCGCAGGTGAAATGGATTAGCGAGGCGCCGGTGATTACATGGTGCGGTCTTGTGTTCCTGAACCTCAGTTAGCACACTAACTCCATATTGCGAAGAACTTGTAGGAAATGAAATGTTTATCCACCGTTTTTCAGCTGCGACGTTTTGACCACTAGTCGTCACAGCTATGTCATCAGTTAAAGTGAAAACACTGGTCTTATGCGCTAAGTCAGGAGCCACCACTTATGGCCCATTTCCACCGCTGGTATCAGCGCAGCGCTGCCCAGCTCATCTCGCTTTTTTGTCTCATTCCACCGATCAAAAACGTGGACAGCCTGGGTTGAGTCGGGGTTGAGTCGGGCTAGTTTTGGTCCCTGCTTTGTTGAGGTTCCAGCGCTGTGAACCCGGTACCATACCGTGACGTGAAAACACTGCAGACGACTGATTGGTCAGGCAGAATCATGTTTACTGTCTACTGTCAATAATGCTGGATACCAGTTTAGTGGGGCTTACCCTCTCTTCTGTTATTTCCATCAGTCTTTTGTGTTGCTGCCTTCGGCTCTGGTGAAATAAAATCGATCTCCTTGCTCAGCTTTAACATGACGGTGGTTTTCAATTGTTTTGAGAGAGAAAAAGTCCACTCCTCGGGAAGCCCTTTGTAGTTGCGTGTAACGTCGGCGACGCTAGGCCGGAGGCGGGGGTTTAGCGAAGCCACGGTCTTGCCTGGTGAGCGCAACTCCCGTCCCCCGCGCAGTGCATGCATGTGAGTTTGAGTAACAACAAAGTGATATCAAAGTGGGGCACGGTGGCTCAGTGGTAGAGCTGTCGCCTCACAGTCAGAAGGTCACTGTGGACGCTGTGGTTGTGTTCCCCCCCATATCTTCAGTGCCCACTGCCCAGGTGGGGTATCTCGTCGTAAGGGCCTTTCTCTCTGTGTGGAGTTTGCATGGTCTCACCGTGCTCCCCCAGGGGGGTTCCTCCGTATATAACCCCCCCACTAAAAACATGCAGAAGATCAGATCGTCATCGTCATCCGACCAGTGACGACAACATCCGAAGTTGGTCCCCGGGCGCTGTACGAGAAAGCGACCACTGCTCCTGGCTTGCCCCCCGGAGGAAAGGACATGCCTGGATGGGTTAAATGCAGAGGACACTTTTCACCGGCCACCGTCAGCATGAGTGTGTTGTGGCCGCATGCATGAATTGTGGTGTTCGTGTGACAATAAAAGACGGGCTTGTCCCGTTACGAGAGAGAGATATCCATTCTCCTGGCCGATTCTCACATTTGCCCATGTCAGGCAAATGTAGGTCATTTACAGGCACCAGTATTTCATAACCAGTTTAAAAGTTCTGTGTATGGATTTAATTTTAACGTTATACGTTATAGCCTACTTCAGCTATGGTCGGAGGACAGATATGCGGTCGCTATGACGACCAGTTGTGGGCGGGGTGGGCGGGGGCAGATCGAGCAGCGGTGGAAGCAAAACATCCATCGGGTCGAAACGAGTAGAGCCGAGTGGTGACGAGCTGTGCAGGGCTGTAAAATGTGGTGGAAATGAGCCAGGCTGTTCTATCTCCAAGTAGGGCTGGCTACAGTATATGGACCAAACTCATATCTGTCTTTTTAGGCTGAATTGCAATACACGATAAATATCTGGCTATTTTCTACAAAGTGGCTCAGTTGTAAGTCAAAGCCACATGTGAGTTGTAACAAGCACTTTTATTAAAACAAGACTGTGATCAAAATGACATGCAAAGAGCATGACTATTGATGCTTTCACAAAATATTTACAAAATGAGATTTTTTACATGTAATCTCAATAATGTGGATATAACGACTAAGTGGGTAAAGGCAAATAATAGAACAGCTAGAATCACTATACTGTAATGTAGCCTTTAAAACGAGGAAAAAACAACACTTAGGCCATATCGACATCCATATTACAACATCCAAAATAAGACAATGTCTAGTCTCATACCAATATCGATGTAATATCGATATATTGCGCAGCCCTATCTCCAAGCCCTATGATCTGTTCCATTTAGATAGCAGAACCCTACAGTACTGTGTGTGTGTGTGTGTGTGTGTGTGTGTGTGTGTGTGTGTGTGTGTGTGTGTGTGTGTGTGTGTGTGTGTGTGTGTGTGTGTGTGTGTGTGTGTGTGCACACACGCGTGTATGTGTGTAACACCGACACCCTCCATACTTCCTGTGTGAGCTGTGATACCTGACCTGGAAGACCTGGAATCTAAACATTGTGATTACAGGGGCATTAAGAACGTAGCGTAGCGTAGCTGCTCCCCCATCTTTACCCTGCATAATGAGCCACTCAGCATCCCATGAGGGGCGGCGGGGATCAAAAACCCAGGCCTCCCAGAGGACTTTCTTTAATGTCTTTGTGCACGCGTGGATTTGATACCCTGCCCCATTAAATTAGATCCCACTACATCCATTAGTCACACAAGCCCGTTAATATGTCTCTTCAGAGGGAGGGAACCCCCACATGAAGTCTATGGGCTCTATCTTCCCCCTGGCCTTAAATTAGCGTTTAAGGCCAGGCGCAGCGCTATTAGTGGGCGTGGGCAGGCGCATTCCCTGATTTTCCCTCTGCGCTAACCATTTAACCATTTAAGCGTAGAATTATTCGCAACTGTGGCCATTGGTGATCTGCAGTAAAGCAATCACATTCTTCCCTTCCAAACTCCGATCCACTCGATCCAGTCCGGTTGCGGCTGCATGCTGTCATCTCTTCATGCCAATTTGGATATCTCAGCGCATCACAGATCATAGCCTGAATAAAATGATTCAACCTACAGCCAGGCAAATACAGATCTGTTCAGCAGGGCTGATGGTCTCCCTGTACAATATACGTTAACTATCGGTGACATTCCTGATACCATCCACTTCCATGATCTTTATATGTTGTATTTGTATTTTATTTTATTAGTTTATTTGGCAGGGACATATACAAAAAAAACATTAAACCCCATAGGGAAAGAGATGCTTTGTAACAGATTTAGCCATAGGCTACTTTCCATCTGGAGTCCCTGGGCAGGTGGATACAAAGGCCATTCAGAGTTTAAAAAACAAACAATAAAATACATAAAGTGTAAAAAACAGGGAAAGGGCACAAGTTAGTATGAGATTGATAGACAGTCCCACCATGTGGTTTAGTGCTGGCAACACTGGTTGCTCAGGAACCACCTATTCACGGGAGAAACCACTGTAGTTTGGAAAATTCTTTATACTACTGGGTAACCTATTCCACTCCTTTATTGCTTTAAAGGAGAAAGCAGTCTGGGCGAATACTGACTTTCTCCGCGGAACGTTACAGTCCCCTCTCGATGCAGACCTCAGCGATCTAGCTCTTATCTCAGAGCAGGACTGTACAAAGGTCTGCAATGGTGGAGGGGCAGCATTGTGGAGTATTTTATCAATTAAACGGAGGTCAGAAAACGTAATTAAATTATGAAGGTTTAATAAATTATATTTACTAAGTATGTTACAATGGTGATACTGTCTAGGTTTCCTGTCTAAAACTTTAAGAGCTTGTCCATATAGAGACAGAGTAGAGTTATGTAAACACATAACTTTCACAATAGTGAACAAGCACCCCCACTCGGCTCATTCAGGGCAGGCTTATAACTTGTAGGCTACCTGCTGCTCCTGCACATCACAGCACAGGCTAAATGATGCAACATAAATATACATTATGTAAAGTCATGGCACAAATGTGTTTTTGTTGAAAAAGTAAGTGTCAGGTAAGCTAAGTCTTGTTGGAGCGGACATCACAGTACAACGGTGTTACGGTTGTCACTCGACTATAACACGTTGTATTTGCGACGGATATATATACGGCCGGCCTGGATTACATGTATGTTTCACATAGGGTTGTGTTTTGATTAGGGCTGTCAATCGATTAAAATATTTAATCGCGATTAATCGCATGATTGTCCATAGTTAATCGTGATTAATCGCAAATTAATCGATTTTTTTTTAATCTGTTCTAAATCTACCTTAAACCGAGGTACCTTAAACATGGGAGCTTTGTGCAAAGATGCACTGTTGTATTAATATGGGTAGTAGCTATTATTATTAGTATGGGTAAGTATTTGGCCATTGGTATATTGTTATTATTGCTACTAGTTACTGGGAATACACATCTCTCAGGATGCTCTGTGTGAAATTAACCTGCTATCCAGGAGCAGCTGTGTGCCAGCTCTCTCCCCCTCTCGCTTTCTCTCTCGGTCTCTCTCTCCCGCTCTCCGTTGGTCGCTCTCTAGCCGCTTTCACACACAGATCGCGCAAAATTGCAGTTCAAAAGACCCACAAAACCGGCAGCCTCGGCACAGAAATGATGTCTTAGACTGTTTTCAATAATGAAGACTACTTCACTAGTCAATGATTGTTTATCCATCCCATTCACTAATCCATGGTTCCTTTCCATTCATCTCTCTCTCCCCTGCAGCAACGCCCTCAGGTTACATCAGCCATTCATAAATATGCACGCCCTCTTTATCCCTGTCCAATCAATGTCTCCCACGCTTTCCCTCTCTTCGGCCGTTGGCCAATCACCTAAATGAAGTTCTATTTAAGACTCTTGCAAGTTGTAACTCACCCTGTTTGTTCACCCATAGCTGCTGTTCCTGTGTAGCTGCTGCTTCGCCCCTCCTCCTCCCCTGAACACCACCAATGTCATGACTCCAGTAGAACTCCCTATGGGGTTCTCTATCCTATAAATCACTGACGTCCTCCTCTTGGCTCAGAGGAGCGTCATCATACCATGGAGTCATTCGCCAAATCTAAGTGTTGTTTGTTCATCATTAAAGTTTATCGTACTTTCCTTCTAGTCTCTCATGATTGAAATTGCTTTCAGACACAGCCAAGCAGCACCGCCACATTCCCGTCCTGGGGTGTGCTTTCAGGCGACAGCCACCGCTCCCGGATTGAAAGGCGTTTCAATAATTAAATTAAATAACGTTGTATTACTCGCTTGTACAGCGCAGACAGCTCCCGAACAGAGAGAGAGAGAGAGAGAGAGAAACAAGCCGTGTGTGCGTTCATGTACAGCAGCGGACAGAGAGAGAGGGAGAGATGTGTCATTACATTATATCGTAATATTGGCTTCGGGCCTCGCAACGGGCTCGGGCCAATTAATTTCATAACTCATCCGGGCCGGATCGGGCACGGGTCTTCATGTCACGGGCCGGGGAGGGCTCGGGCCGAGATTTCAGGCCCGCGCAGCTCTCTAAGCGGAGGGCGACAGTCGAGTCTGTCACAGCTCTTGTGTTTCTCGTTCTCTCAATACATGAGTCGAGAGGACTTTGGAGGCGGGCTGAAGCTCAGTGCCCACCCAATAAGAAGCTAGAATCGCTACTGGTATTTTCTGTGCAATTTTTCCATTGGCTGGGGGTGAAAATAAACATAATTATTTTCCTAACTTTTGATTGGATGGGCAAGACTCATGTCTGGGTGGGCATTGCCCACCTCTGCCCAATAGCTATAATCGGCCCCTTATATCTGTTAATTTTACCTACTAATGTCAACATCGTTTGAGCATAAAGCCTAACCTACAAGCACGGAGCATTCCTCCTGGCGTCCCTGCAGTCATGATTGTATAGGCTACTTTTTTACTTTCACTCATGCACTTTCTTGCTGCATGAGGTGATTTCCCCTGTAATTTTTTTATGAATGAGCTGAACATTCGCACTGTTACGGCTTGCTGCTCCGACACTTTCAAGTGGAGGCGGGTTACCTGCTAACCCGGCGCTGTGACTAGGTCGGCTCGCGGGATAAAAGGCGTACAACAATTACCCACCAACGCGCGTTCACGACTTTCACATCGGAGGCGCGGATCCTATTTTCCGTGCATTTTGCGGCTTTCAAGGCCGGTGTGAAAGCGCCTACTCTGGTCTGATCGCCCTCCCGTCTTTCTCACTCTCTGCCTCTCTCTCTAGTCTCTCCCTCTCTCCGCCCCCCGCTCTCCGTCTGTGTGTGTGTGTCTGTGTCATGTGTGTGTCTCTCTCTCTCCCTGCAACGGTCTGATCGCGCTCTCTCTTTCTCTCCCTCACCCAAAATGCGGGACATCTCAATTTTAAGCTGAACTTGCCATTATAACAATTTTCTTCCTCCTTTTCTGCTCACGGAGGTTTCTTTCTGCTTGCTATCAACGTTACTGCTTCCTGATTTCCCAAACTACGGGTCGGACCAAGGCTCAAACATCACAGAAAGTGCATGCGTTAATCGCGCGTAAAAAAAAATAGTGACGTTAAAAGGAATTTGCGTTAACGCGTTATTATCGCGTTAACTTTGACCGCTCTAGTTTTGATTTTTATGTTTTATTTTGTCCAATATTGAAATGTTCTAGAATTGCATGTTGTGTTAACATAAATATTATTTCTATCTACCACTTAGCCTACTTAGGCTGATTTGGTTGCTTTCTCTTCGGAATCGACGCACTGAATAAGGCCTGGTTTTGAAAAGCGTTAACCGCAAAATTAACGCCAGTTGGGAAGATAGCTTTAGGCTGGTATTTAAGGCCGAAACGCCCATTCTGGCCTATTCTGGCACTGCGCCACACCTCTTCAGCGTAAAGCACATTTCGCTGAAGAGGCGTGGCGCAGTGCCAGAATGGGCGTTTCGGCCGTAAATACCTTAAACTCTGCGGTTAGCGCTTTTCAAAACCAGGCCTTATTCAGTGCGCCGGCCAGATGCACCCACGGCATTAGCTATCTCACTCCCTCTCTCTCACGCATCAATTTCTGCCCCTATAGCGCACTGCAAGCATGCCATCAGATCTGCAATGTAGGCTACGCCACAGAATGACAGAACCATCACTGTTTGGGGAAAGGCCACTAATATATAGCCTACTGTATGTAGGCACTAGGCAGGCACAATGACTGATGAAACAAAAAGTTGTGATACCATAGTTTTGAGCCCCTGTCATTCAGAGGCTGTTGCATCATCCTACCTGTCTGCCGTGCAGAGGGGGAGAAGAACAAGTCCCCCACATGAAGTCTATATATGTCTCTTCAGAGGGAGGGGTCCCCCACATGAAGTCTATATGTCTCTTCAGATGGAGGGATCCCCCACATGAAGTCTATATGTCTCTTCAGAGGGAGGGGTCCCCCACATGTCTCTTCAGAGGGAGGGGTCCCCCACATGTCTCTTAAGAGGGAGGGGTCCCCCACATGTCTCTTCAGAGGGAGGGGACCCCCACATGTCTCTTCAGAGGGAGGGGTCCCCCACATGAAGTCTATATGTCTCTTCAGATGGAGGGATCCCCCACATGAAGTCTATATGTCTCTTCAGAGGGAGGGGACCCCCACATGTCTCTTCAGAGGGAAGGGTCCCCCACATGAAGTCTATATGTCTCTTCAGAGGGAGGGGTCCCCCACATGAAGTCAGAGGGAGGGGTCCCCCACATGAAGTCTATATGTCTCTTCAGAGGGAGGGGTCCCCCACATGAAGTCTATATGTCTCTTCAGAGGGAGGGGACCCCCACATGTCTCTTCAGAGGGAGGGGACTCCCACATGTCTCTACAGAGGGAGGAAGACTTATCTAAGACTTGTGAATCACAAGTCTTCTCTTCGTGCATCATCTCAGTCTCAGCGTGTGTGTGTGTGTGTGTGTGTGTGTGTGTGTGTGTGTGTGTGTGTGTGTGTGTGTGTGTGTGTGTGTGTAGGTGTGTGTGTGTGTGTGCTTGCGTGTGTGTCAGGGTGGGAATTTCGTCATTTTAGGGGCAAGGCCATTTGGCCTTCGGCATCACATATTTTTTTAGGGCACAAGGCCGCATGCCAGGGCACAAAGGCATTGACATCGTGAAGAGTGATTCTTCTGAAATGTGTCTTAAATGAGCCAATGACACATCCTTTGCATAGGGCAGGTTACACTAAACTGAGACCACTGATGCTTTTAAAGCAACTGACAGTAGCAGGCTGGTAGCAGGGCACTGCCAAGGTGGCCTTAAGGATCTCAGGGCATCACGGTCAGAGGGAGGGGCAACGCAGGCCATGGCCTCCATGTAATTCCCACCCTGGTGTGTGTGTGTGTGTGTGTGTGTGTGACACTGTGTGTGTGTGTGTGTGTGTGTGTGTGTGTGTGTGTGTGTGTGTGTGTGTGTGTGTGTGTGTGTGTGTGTGTGTGACACTGTGTGTGTGTGCGTGTGATTGTGTGTGTGTGTGTGTGTGTGTGTGTGTGTGTGTGTGTGTGTGTGTGTGTGTGTGTGTGTGTGTGTTTTATCGCAGGCTGAGATCTCGTGAGGGAGCAGCATTGTTAATAGAGTTTGGAGGTTTTGTGCAGCAGTGAGTGACGGACGGCTAAACGTCCGCTGCTGAGGAAGGTGGCAGAGAGCCGCACTCGGCTCGCTCACTCGGGTGGGTTCTCTTTAGGAAATGACACTTTCTCCCGCAAGATCTAAATCTCACAGAACACCCTGCCAGGCACAACAATGCAGTGTTGAAAATGGGAGCAGGGCACGTTAACCGACCCCCCCCCCCCCACCCCACCGGCCCGGTTCTGAACGAAGGAGCCGTCGGGCTGCCGGGCCTGATAAGCACCTGCTATAAAGCGGGGACGAGGAGAAGGGAGCGCCGCCCGCCGCGGGAACCATTTGTTCTGGATAAACGCCCCAGGCGGCCCTGAATGATGTCACCTACCGCCCATTCCCCGACAGGACGTTTCTTCCAGTCATAACCTACCGTAAGAAGGCTCACAGGGAGAGACGGTGAGTCATTGAAGGTGTGGTGGAGCTGTGAGAGGCTACTCCTACAGCCTGCTTCACCTCACCATTACTCCTACAGCCTGCTTCACCTCACCATTAGTTATGCTAGCTCCCAGGAAGACGACAGGGTGGGGTTGAGAGACGGGGTTCACCTTGCCCCTTACCGTGACCCTCACTGCAAAACAAGTCCAACTTGACAAGTCATTTAATCTCATATTCAACCTTCAATGTTATTTTATATATATATATATATATATATATATATATATATATATATATATATATATATATATATATATATATATATATATATATATATATATATATATATATATATGTATATATATATATATATATATATAAAGAAGAGGAAAATTCTAACCTGATGCTGCCAGATGAATTGTTACACAGAACCATCTGGGAGATGGTTCAGGGTCCCATTGCCGTTTCCACCCGGAAACATGGCTTGTTTACCAAAATGCTGCTTGGCTGATCCCTCGTATTTGGTCTCGTGAATCCCGCTGCCTCGAGAGGTTAGGAAAATCCACATGTGACAATTCAAAATATGACATGCAACGACAACACAGTCCGTGCTTTAGAACAGGGTTTCTCAACTGGTGGGTTGGGACCCAAAAGTGGGTCGCGGGGCCGTTTTGAGCATGAAAAAAACTCCTTGAGGATGCCGGTATCTGCGGCCGATATTACTGTCTTGCAGTAATATCGTCCTTTTTAGAGCCAGAGTGAAGATCCTGGTATTAAATAAACTAGAAGACCTACAGTAAGGCATCCATTGGTACCAATCTTGTCATGCTAGCTTGTCGGGAAGAGAGGTAAATAATGCTCCAAATTTAGGCAAAATTTCAGCGACGGAAAAATCTCAAATTTGGGTTGCGACTTAATGACTAAGGAAAATGTGGGTGATGAGGCTAGACCAGTTGAGAACCACTCCTTTAGAAGATGTGCACTGATCTCTGTGGTGGGAGTTCAGCAGGTGTGAGGGTCCGGCAGCAGGGCCTTCTCCTCTCACATCTTAATTACAGAGGCCAACTGTGGGACACAAACATGCCTGGGCATGTGGAGCTGGTTGAACACTTAGGCCTGCCTGACACACGCATGCGCACGCACGCGCACACATACACACACACACACACACACACACACACACACACACACACACACACACACACACACACACACACACACACACACACACACACACACACACACACACACACACACACACACACACACACACACACACACCTCTCTAGGCCCTCAGTCAGTAAGTCACTTACTTCGTCCAGTGGTGGTTCTCAAAACGTTTTCACATCAAGGACACGGAAACTGAGACAAATTAGACCACGGATCCCCATTTGATAAGATTTTGTAGCAGGGCCCCCCATCTGATGTTGTTGATGTTGATGTAATGTTTTATTACAGTGTATGAAACCCATAGCTACATTCTGTCATTGAAAAAAAAACTTTTTTGCTGGGGAGCCCCTGGGACCCCCTCAAGGACCCAAACTTTGAGAACCACAGACAATCAGTAGCTGCATGGTCAGTCACTCAGCCCTGATTCAAACTAGGGCATTCACGACTAGTGAATTTTACTAGTCGACTAGTCGTCCCTAAAGGTAGTCGACTAGTCGACTAGTCGTTTCTTTTTTTTTTTTAAATCTTTAAGAAAGAACATGAGGTATTTACATGACATACATGGACTATCATATCCCATATGCCATAGGCCTATCCCCCACAAAGAACATCAAAACACAACAAAACAAAACAAGAAAACTGCGATACACAATAATCCAATAACAAACAAGACTATTGGACAAACAACCAAACAAAAACAATGCATTTAGCTCCTATCCTGATAAGCCTAATGACACTGGGATAAAAAGTTCTTAAAGTCAAACTCTGTATGTGGTTGCCATATTTTGGGGATGTCTAAGAATCTGCCTTTGCTCTTGTAGTAAATGTTATCCAATGTATGGTAGCTTGAGAGTTCATTCCACCAGTGAACTACAGCTGGGGGATTGGATCCTTTCCAATTTAGCTATGCATTTCCTAGCTGCCAACAGGGCAAGATCTATGTATTTACTTTGAATGC
>NC_139625.1:70616752-70656752 GCF_964638095.1 Poromitra crassiceps
GTGTTTTTCGGTAACACTTTACAATACTGGTGCACACATGTGCATGAATTGATGCTTAACTCATGATGAATTAAGTCATTAATTGATGCTTAACTCATCATTAAATAATGAAAGGTATGTTTGATGAACAGACTGAGTCATATATGAATTATTATTAATTAAGTAGGCTATGCCTACATTATATCATCATGGATTAATTCCTCATCAACACCTAGCATTAATTAATACTGTAATTCATGTGTTAATTACCACTATCAACTTCCAGTCGCCTGCAACCGGGAAATCGAGTGAGTTTCCCCCGTTGTATAGACGGGATGCGCTACCCACGCTCCTCCTTGTCCGAGCGACATCTCAGGGGAACGGGGGAAACATACCGTAAATTCCGGACTATAAGCCGCGGCTTTTTTCCCGTTTTTTGGCCCCTGCGGCTTATATAACGGTGCGTCTTATCTATGGATTTTTTCAGAAAAAAAAAAAAAAAAAAAAAAATCTCTCTTTTTTAGCACTCTTTCTAACTATAAATCCACTTCTGTTTTAATTTCCTCTCTTGCCCTCTTTTCACCACACCGCGGACACTGTGTGCACTGTAAAAATAAACAACGGTGGTGTTGTGTTATGTTGTTTTGTTGAAATGTTGTAATACGGTAAATGGGAGCTTCCTCAAACAGCCATCTCTTCCCGACAATCCCCTCTGTGCGTGACCACTTACATATGGTAATTACGGTAAGCAAACGGCCACTCGGGCAACAACTCCCTCCCCCGACTACCAGGAGAAAATCACAAACTTCGGCGAATTCACACAAAGGAAGATCAAGGAATATTCACAACAAGACGAGCAGTAGAAGCAACACTCTCACTTACCATGGGGAAGGTACGCAGAAATTCACACGAGGCAGCTTTCAAGTTGAAAGCAGTCAATCTCGCATTAAAAGAGAGCAGCCGCCGATCAAACAGAGCAGCCGCGCGTAACCTGGGCAAAAGGGACTGTCCGTCCGGGGGAGAACTACTGAACAACTCCCTCCCGACTATCAGGAGAAAATCACAAACTTCGGCGAATTCACACAAAGGAAGATCACGGAATATTATAGGAGTGTGAAAACATCCACAATTACCAACGGGTTCCAAAACGCTGGACTGCTGCGGGATGAAGAGGATGACGCCACGGGGACTGCCCCCTAGTCCGATACCTCACGAGTCCGATACCTCACGAGTCCGACACCTCATGGTTTTGGGTTAGGGTCTGGGGGAGGTTAGGTTTAGGCGTGGGGGTGGGAGAGGTTAGGTTTTGGGTTAGGGTCTGGGGGATGTTAGGTTTAGGCGTGGGGGTGGGAGAGGTTAGGTTTTGGGTTAGGGTCTGGGGGAAGTTAGCCTCTTTTTTCGGACTCGTGAGGTGTCGGACTCGTGAGGTATCGGACTCGTGCCATGGCACCTGAAGGAGAGAGGAGAGTGGTTGACGAAGCCACCCTGAACCTGTTCGTTTCCGACACTGAAGATGAGGACTTTGGTGGTTTCAGTACGCAGGAAGAAGAGGGAGACGAGGATTAGTGACTTGACTTCTCTGGTTACAGGTTTGCTGCACATATACGGTAGCCTATTGTTGTGTGATTTTGTCTGGGGATTAGTGACCTGACTTTTGTTTTGTTTTGTTGAAATGTTAATAAATGGGAGCTTCCCCAAACAGCGATCTCTTTCCCGACATTCCTCTCTGTGCACGAACCCTTTCATATGGTAATTAAACATCAAAACACCCGCGGCTTATAGTCCGGTGCGGCTTATAGAAGAAAAAAATAGTCAATTTTGGTCCCGCGGCTTATACACCGGTGCGTCTTATAGTCCGGAATTCTTGACTTCGGGGAAAGAGAGTTCTCTTTGTTTGACCGGTGCCTAGCTGGCTGTAAAGAGAGGCGTACGGGGTGCAGCGGAGTCGCCTCTGCTGTTTACGGTAGTTTGTCAGTGGTGGTGGCCTGGCGGGGACACTGGCGCTATGTATGACTGGGAAGCGTGTGTGTATGGGCCCCCCGGCCGGCTATGGCTATTTCAGCAGCTGTGCTAGTCTATCAGTATCATTCTGATTACTTGTTACTAGTGTACGCTATTTTATGGAGGTTCCTCTCGTGGCTCAGGCTGATCGAGTGATTGATGCTTGGTGCGCACCGGGTAAACTCAAACTGACAGTAGCCTAAAAGAGGTTTGCCCATGGGCTTGCCCAGTCTTGCGCCCTGGGTGCCTGGTGGCCGGGAGAGAGGCAACTGGGCTGGGTGGTGGTACTAGGGGCTGGCATGGGCTGCACGCCTGTCAAGGTAGCCACGAGAAAACATATGGTTTCCGGTCAAGACTTTCAGAATAAAAGTCAAAATTCATGTTGTAACCAGCTACGCAGTACTGAGCTCTGCATGCTTTTATTTTTGATGGCAGGCAACGGAAGTAATTGTTTCTGTGCCATGTCTTTCTTGCCACTTATTCTCGTGGTCTAGCAGCTAGCTGGCTTGCAGAACGTGGTGGTCTTGTCTTGCCCCAACCGGCCCCAACATCAACAGCAGCCTCCGTGTTCTTATTCTACGAAGAGTACAAACTGCAAAGCCTAAAGAGTCGGTCACAGTGGTAGCAGTGTCGAATGGTTACCAATCGCAAGAGGAACGAGCGGGTTTGTTAGAGTTTCAGGTAGCTCGCGTTAGCAATTTAGCATTAGCAACTAAGCTAGCTTGTGTTGATCCGTGGCGTTTGTTGTGTGCGCGTGGAGACCATGGTGGAGACCTGTCGCTACAGTCACATTGGTTCGGGAAGTGAAGAGCAACACAAGTGAAAAAGGACGAGAGCTGGAAGTTGGAGGTGGACCCGCTGGAGAGATCGAGCAACGCGGGCCGTGGGGAGGAGTGGGGAGAGGCCCACTTCACCCGTTAGGGGAGACTGTTTCCCCCCAGCTGGTACAGACAAAAAGGGCACCGGAGAGCGAGTCCTTGCTCCAGGGCAGAATTTGGGGACATGTTCACAAACTTGATAAATAAATGTGCTTTTATAACTCCAATGATGGTCTTCACTGATAAATATATATTTTGAATTGGTTCTCATGACTGTCATGACTGGAATGCATGCATGTTGCTATACTGTCTAAAAGTGATTTCATGATCGGCATCTGCATTAGCTAATGATTTGTGAGGATATCATTATGTCGTGACTTTACTATCTGTGGCACATAACTATTAACTAATACATAAGTATGTTGTGACTTTACTATCTGTGGCACATAACTATTAATTAATACATAAGTATGTCGTGACTTTACTATCTGTGGCACATAACTATTAATTAATACATAATGATATAGTCACTTTGTGAGGCACAACACTATTAACTCATACATATGTGGTTCTTGCATATAGAGCCTACAAGCCATATATCCAGTGTTTGAGGTCTGTTGAGATGCACAGTAGGGCATTCACGACTAGTGAATTTTACTAGTCGACTAGTTGTTCCTAACGGTAGCCGACTAGTCGGAATTTTTTTCTCCCCCAATAAAAACGCTCAACGCACGTCAAAAGGTCTCAAATACAACCAGCACGCTTGTCTGAGCTGGATTTGCTGATTGAGTGACTGCAGTAACAACGCCACTAATTTCTCCAAATAGTTTAAATTCTGTTTAGTTAACATGGCATAATGTAGAAAATGATTGTTAAAACAAATCTATGTTCAACAACAACGAACATTATGTCTCTCTGAATAGCGCATCATACGCATCATACAGACTGATGAATAGCGTATGATGCACTTTAAAGTAGTTATCCCCAAACAGAGATCAACTTCAGATATAACTTGTGAAACTACTATAGCAATCTCGACAATTAACATGCATGTCCACAGATTGCATAACGTTTACAAATGGTTTATTGAAATAAACATTAAGTGACTGATACATTCATTGTTGCCAATGCGGAATGAGCACTGGATTGACACCCGTGCGTGACACACACGTGTCTAACATCGCCATCTCTATTATAATGAGTTTAATAAATAGTGGCTATTGTAAGAAAAAGTATAAAGGGAAACGCATTGCAAACAGAAATGCTAAACTTACTTACCATGAAACGCCATAATAAGTGCATGATGGTGGTAAACGTTATTCCATTATGATAATCCACAAAGTAGTCATGTTGCTGCTGCTGCTTGCGGTAGTACCCGCCGGCACCGGGTGAGCGATGGTTATACATAGCGCTGGTACTGCTGTTTTAGCTTTACATATCTTGCAGGTGACGGTTTTATCTGCTCAGGTAAAATATTTTTACTATTTCCAAACTATGAGTCCCACTCCGCCATGTTTGTAATGCTCTCATCTTCTTCCGCTATCCCATTCGGCTATTTTGGCAGTCAACACACTCACAGTGCCCCCCAGTGGCATATCTGCTGTAGCCTACTGCACTGCACTATGGAAACAGGGAAAACCAAGAATGACGACTAGTCGACTACTATGCACAGTGTCAACTAGTGGTTTTACTAGTCGACTAGTCGACTAGTTGGTGAATGCCCTAATGCACAGTGAATACGTCAGAGAATGGGTTTGAGTTGGTCTGGTTCGGGGCTAGTAGGAGATACCAAGGTGGGCTACTACACGCATAGCCTATATCAAAGCAGCAACATCGGAATGATAGCTACAGCATGCTGAAATAGCCGTACCCGGCTAAGAGGTTCTGGAGGGGGTCTCGGCCGGAGGTGTGGGACCCAGGCAAGGTGAGGGGCAGGGCGGGTAGGAGTTGGGTGGTGGTAGGGGGGCTGTCCTGGGTGTCTGGTGGCCGGGAGAGAGGCACCTGGGCAGGGTAGTGGTAAGGGGGTTGTCCTGGGTGTCTGGGGCCGGGAGAGAGGCTCTTAGCCTGGGTAGTGGATGGGTGGTGGTAGGGGGTGGCTGGCCTGCTGGGTCGTGCATTTAGACACCCGGTAAGACAAAACACCGGCCACATGCTCTGTGTCCCTGCAGTGGACCAAGCCTCGAAGAGGAAGGAATGCCCATGATGAACGAGGTAATGGCGGCTATAAGCAGATGCATGGGGGCTGGGAGAGGTTAGCTCCAGCCGGTCCCTGACACGCTGCACACCGCCTCGCTCAGCTGGTTCTGCTTGTGGGCTATCGGCATTGCGGACTGTCGGCACTGCGGTCTGGTAACGCTAAAGTGCCAGTTGCAGGGAGCTGGATGACGATAGTGGTAATTAACACATGAATTACGGTACTAATTAATACTAGGTGTTGATGAGGAATTAATCCATGATGATATAGGCATAGCCTACTTAATTAATAGTAATTCATATATGACTCAGTGTGTTCATCAAACATACTTTTCATTAGTTGATGATGCGGTAAGCATCAATTAATGGCTTAATTCATCATGAGTTAACCATCAATTCATGCACATGTGTGCACCAGCATTGTAAAGTGTTACCTGTTTTTCTTTACTCCCCTCCACCACACCAGACTGTCAACACCCCCCTTGCGTCTTTGAATCACACAAATCAGCTGGTGAGTAGAGCAGAGAGAAGTTACCTCCAGTCCTCCCGCCTACCGAGGCATTTGCGTGGTGTTAAGTCTGCGTTTGATCCATATTTGCGTCTATCCTCGTAACGTTAATAGCTCCGGTTAGCTTTAGCTGCTTTATGAATGGAATGGAGTATTTTTGTTGTGTGAACTGAACTGCATTGAACTGGTAACATGGAAGTGGAATAATTTTTGTTCCTTTATAAACTGAACTGAGGGATCTGGACTGAACTATAAAGAACATTCTTCTAGCCATTTAGTTCAACACAGTCTTGTGCTCCAATTATCTCACACAAAAAATTATGTTGGCAGTTTCCTTTAGCCTACACAATAAAATATTAATGTAGAAAAAAAGAAAATGTGCTGCACTTTCAATTTGATGCATGAAATGTAGGAAACTGTCCTATAATAGACTGCTATAGCTGCTTAAAAAAAGAATAATCTGTGATCGGTCGGTGATCGGTCAGGCAGATATTTCTCATAGGTGATCGGCGGTCGGTGGCAAAAAAAACTAGATTGGAGCACCCCTAATGTATACTGACTGATATGACTGTTTTACTTCTATCTGATTGGGTCTACTGACTGGTATGACTGTTTTACTTGTATCTGATTGGGTCTATGGGTGCCTATACTGACTGATATGACTGTTTTACTTGTATCTGATTGGGTCTATGGGTGCCTATACTGACTGATATGACTGTTTTACTTGTATCTGATTGGGTCTATGGGTGCCTATACTGACTGATATGACTGTTTTACTTGTATCTGATTGGGTCTATGGGTGCCTATACTGACTGATATGACTGTTTTACTTGTATCTGATTGGGTCTATGGGTGCCTATACTGACGACACACACGTCATGATGACGACACGGCCAGAGAGTGACGTCATGACGACACGGCCAGAGAGTGACGTCATGATGACACGGCCATAGAGTGACGTCACTCTCTGGCCGCCGTGTCGTCATGATGACACGGCCAGAGAGTGACGTCATGATGACACGGCCATAGAGTGACGTCACTCTCTGGCCGTGTCATCATGACGACACGACGGCCAGAGAGTGACGTCACTCTCTGGCCGCCGTGTCGTCATGATGACACGGCCAGAGAGTGACGTCATGATGACACGGCCATAGAGTGACGTCATGACGACACGGCCAGAGAGTGACGTCATGACGACACGGCCAGAGAGTGACGTCATGATGACACGGCCATAGAGTGACGTCATGACAACGCGGCCAGAGAGTGACGTCATGACGACACGGCCAGAGAGTGACGTCACTCTCTGGCCGTGTCGTCATGACGTCACTCTCTGGCCGCCGTGTCGTCATGATGACACGGCCAGAGAGTGACGTCATGATGACACGGCCAGAGAGTGACGTCATGACAACGCGGCCAGAGAGTGATGTCATGACGACACTCTCTGGCCGTGTCGTCACTCTCTGGCCATGTCGCCATGACGTGAGTGATGTCACTCTCTGGCACTCTCTGGCCGCGTCGTCATGACATCACTCTCTGGCCACCGAGCTGCAGCACTGGGAGTCTTTAATAGTCTTTGAAAGATAGAGTAACGTCATGTCATGATGACACTCTTTGGTCTGGCCGTGGCCAGAGAGTAACGTCATGATGACCAGTGTTGGGCAAGTTACTTTCAAAATGTAATATACTACATATTACTAGTTACTTTCATTTGAAAGTAATAAGTTACTTTACAATATTACTTTCTGTGTAGAGTAACTCGTTACTTATTACACTACTTTTGCATTACTTTTACCGAAACAACAGCAGTAGCAGAATGCCGCCCCGGGACCATCCCGAAAGATTTGCATAGAAACACACAGTTTGATTAGGAAATGATTGTATCTTTTTTAAATAATGTGCTTTGGTTTAATAAAATGTAACTCAATTTGTAACTTGAGTTACTTGACAAAGTAACTGGTATAATATTACTGAAATCCTATAAGTAATAAGTTATATTACTGAGTTACTGCTAAAAGTAATATATTACATGTAATATGTTGCTTTTGTAATGAGTTACCACCAACACTGATGATGACACGGAAAGATGGAAAGTTGGAAGAGCAGTGTTTTCTCAACAGAGTGTGGACACTGTGACAGATGCATCGCAAGGGACAGAGCCCTGTGTCCCTGTGTGTGTGTGTGTGTGTGTGTGTGTGTGTGTCTTTGTGTGTGTGTACCTACTTGCTATTCCCCAGCCCACCCGTCTACCTGACTGCCAACTTGCTTGCTTGCCAGCCAGTTTGTGTCCACTTCATCGGTGCGTGCCACCCTGTTTGCCTGTAATATCTGACATGAGTAGATGAATAATAGATCAGAGGGTTTAGCTGGCCCGTAACTCGATCAGAGTCCCAGGACAGGAGGCAGGCCAACAGGACACATGTGACTGCAGGAGAATAGCCACTGAGCCTGACCGCGGTACTGCTTCCACCAAATAGCATGTGGCATATGAGTGGTTAAACCGTTGGTACACTGCACACAGCTGCTCCACTGCACACAGCTACTCCACTGCACACAGCTGCTCCAGTGCACACAGCTGCTCCACCGCACACAGCTACTCCACTGCACACAGCTCTCACAACTTCGCATCACTTATGACATCCCAACTGCTCTTATGACATCACTGATGATGTCACAATGCCTATGACATCATGAGTGATGTCACAATTGCTCAAGTGACACCACTTGTGACATGTGACATCACTGATGACATCAATAGTGGGACAAAAATGTAAACAGAGAACAGAGAACAAACATTGCTCACATTGCCCCTGTTATAGATAGATAGATAAATAGATGGATGGGTAGATAGATACTGTAGATAGATAGATAGATAGATAGATAGATGGGCCTACGATATGAGATAACTATTGTCAGACTTCTCTGATTATGTCATGCCTCATCATAGCAGCACAACACAAAAACCCACCACATTCAATTACATGGATCCAGATATCACATAAATTGCAGATAGCTAGCACAAGGACCATCGGTTACCCCCACAAGTTACAGGCCACCACAGCTCAAGGGGGGGGGGGGGGGGGGGGGGTTATTGGAGTTGTTTAAATGCCTACTGTTTGTCAATAGAGGGCAGTAACACTACTAGGCTTTTGTTTGATTTACATTTGAACATTGAAGTTGTTGTTGTGGGTTAAGTGTGTACTTATTATGTCCTGTCTCCTGCTTGAAAACTTTAATAAAATGTTCATTACAAATAGGATAGGGATGCGTGTGAATGAGTCTCAGTGAGAGGATGATAATATTCATAAGATTACTTGATGCCCCTTCTAAGAAAGTGATATTACAACAGAGACCTACTGTAGTTTGTACATAGAACAAATGATAAAATGCATAAAGAAGAAAATAAATTGTGGCAGTGAGATTACAGCAAGCAACAATCATCTCACTTCAAAAGACAAATCAAACTAAAACGCAAAAAATAAGAACTCAAGGTGACCACAGGGCTGTGTGATCTGAGCCTGCCATGAGTTGAATAAAGAGGCAATTACAACAGAGCCCAATCAACACAGTGGATCTGATTCACACATTGACCAATCAACACATCTGATTTACACATTGACCAATCAACACATCTGATTCACACATTGACCAATCAACAGAGTGGATCTGATTCACACATTGACTAATCAACACAGTCGATCTGATTCACACATTGGCCAATCAACACAGTCGATCTGATTCACACATTGACTAATCAACACAGTGGATCTGATTCACACATTGGCCAATCAACACAGTGGATCTGATTCACACACTGGCCAATCAACACAGTGGATCTGATTCACACATTGACCAATCAACACAGTGGATCTGATTCACACATTGACCAATCAACACAGTGGATCTGATTCACACATTGACTAATCAACACAGTGGATCTGATTCACACATTGACCAATCAACACAGTGGATCTCATTCACACATTGACCAATCAACACAGTGGATCTGATTCACACATTGACCAGAGAAGAATACAGTACGGTCACGCTTGGATACTTGTGCAACAACAAATGCGACAGAGGGTGCAAACACACACACACACACAAACACGTGCGTGCACACGCACACACATGCACACACACACACACACACACACACACACACACACACACAGCACACAAACACACGCGCACACACACACACACGCACACACACACACACACACACGCATGCACACACACACACACACACAGAGCGCACAAACACGCGCGTGCACACACGCGCGCACACACACACACACACACACACACGCATGCACACACACACACACACACACACACACACACACACACACACACACACACACACACACACACAGAACAGCACAGCACATGCACACACACCCCTCTCCAGAGAGGATCAGGTTTCCTTCTGTGTCCAGTGGCTTATTAAACATTAAAGTCAACAGCTTCCCTACAGGAGGGGAAAAAGCCCCCCTCCCTCTCTCCTTACAGCTGTTGAGGTATGAGACAACAGAGGCACGGCCGGCCCACAATAGAGCTGGAGGCCGACAGCCAATCAGTACGTTCACTGTAGCGTTCGCAGAGTGACAGCAGGTAGGCCTGACTGTCCTCCCTTAACACAAATCCTTCTTTTCATGTCTGTTGTGAGTGGCAAACCCACACACTGAAAAGGCTTTTATACACAGTATACACATACTCTTAGGGGGTGGCCACAGTGATCCGTGCTGTCTGTCCATCTGCGTTCATTTCTCTGTTCAATTCCATTCATTTTCAACACAGCTGTCCGTCTGTCTGAGCACTGATGAAGCGTACGTATCCAGCAAACCTGCATACGTTTTGATGGACAGAAAGTTCAAGAGGGCTGAACTTCTTCTGGATGGACGTATCGGATGGATGGATGGATGGTCGGATAGTCACCGTCCGTTTAGCCAAACAGAGTCAAGGAGGTGTTCTCAGAGCGGAAATGGCTGAGCGGGTTGTCCGCATCGATATACGAGGGATCAGCCGAGCAGCATTTTGGTAAACAAACCGCGTCACTGGGTGGCAACGGCAATGGAACCCTATGGAGCATGAGCTTGAGCGTCTGACTCTAGCCGGCTGACCGTGTTTACAATTAAAAAACTGTGACAGTTCACACAACTTTACCACGACATGCATATTATACATCAAACTCTTGAGCTAATTCTGCTCTCACTCAGAATGTAAAAATATAAGTGATGTGATGTATACTTTTTGAGATTTTGTTTGTCACAACTCATACTAGTTAAGCCACGGGGTTACGCATTTTTGGGTGGCAGTGACATCACACTGATTCGTCCTATAGACGGTTTTAACTTGACAAAAACATTTGAAATTGAACCCCAGCTCACTTCATGTTACAGTGTTTGCTATTGGCAGAAAAAAAGAAGGAGCAGAGCAGGACTGACAATTCCGTGAAAACCGTCCATAATGTAATGTTATTTTAACGTTATAAATATCAACAACTAGCCAACAGATATCAAAGCTGGTGGGCTTCATGGAAACAGCATCACTGACCAGTACATCACTCTGGTCATTCAGTGGCATTTTATTGCCACATAAGTAATGTAGCGCACAGAGCTAACAGCTAGCTAACGGCAGCTTTCTTCTTCTCTCGGTTTATAGGCTGACACCTTCAAGGTGCTTACTGCCACCGGCTGCTGTAGTATGTTACTTGTACATGCAACCGACATACATCTATCCGTTTTATAATTCTGTCCATTTTCTGATGGATCAGTGTGGCCACGGCCTTAGTCTATACAGTTTCACGCAAGAAGACAGGGTGGGCGATATGGATGAAAAATCATATATTGTGTATCACTGAATGGCGATACACAATATATCTTGAGTGCTTTCTATGAAGTGGGCTGATGTTCAGTTGTAAGTCACAGCCACATGTGAGATGTCACAAGCACTTTTATTAAAACAAGACTGTGATCAAAGTAAAATGCAAAGACAGGGTTTCCTTTAGTCTCGACGTGAGACTCAGCCTTCATTCTTCATTCTACATAACACGTTAGCAATCACAATAAAACAGTACCGACCTCGAGCACAAGGTTATTATCTGAAGTTTTGCATCATGAGTATTCCCAAATATTACGTAATTTCCAATACAGAGCCCTTATTCACATGCCAGAGGCTATAATACATACATTCAAAATGGCCGTTATTCTTCTGCTTGCCAGTAGGGAAACCACACCATCTCTATTGTGTCTACGGGTGCAAACCCGTAATTACACATCCGGAAGAACCGAAAATACATGCTCTGGCATGTAAATAAGCGCTCAGGATTGGAAACGACGCAATATTTGGGAATACTCATGATGCGAAACTTCGGATAACAACCTTGTGCGGGAGGTCGGTACTGTTTTATTGTTTGATTTGCTTTGATTTATTTCGAACAGAAAGGCTAAATAACAATAATATTGTTAAGGCTACTAGCTGGTTCAAAATGGACACACACGGACACTCACTCTCACACACACCTGCCAACATTAGGCTGTGAAAAAGAGGACGCCTTTTTTCCCTCACCAAAATTTAGCCTAACTTTGGAGTGTTATTTAGCTAGATTCCTGACAAGCTAGCATGACAGGGTTGGTACAAATCTATTCCTTAAGTCTTCTAGTTTCATATGATACCAGAAACTTCACTCTGGCTTTAAAACTGAGCCTGCTGCAGCCTCTGAAAGTAAATGTTCAAAATTGTGATGTTTCCCAAATATCACGATATTTCCGAAAATCGGCCCAATCCGGCAACTGCTCAGGGTTAATGTGTATGTAAAAACTGTTGTCTGTAAAAAAAATAAAAAATAAAAAAATTAATGCAATTCTCTGGCGGACCACCAGGCGGAGCCCCGCGCACCACTGGTGGTCCGCGGACCACAGTTTGGGAACCAATACTCCACATCATTTTCATAAATGTTCATTTGCTTGGTAGGAAGTGATGTCATTTGGCTTCTCTTACATTTTACATTTCTGGTTTGTTTGGAATCAACAGTAGAAGAAGAACTGATCCAAACTCCATCCACACTGTTGTCAATAAGCATGAGCTGAGCCCCAGACTGACCAGAAACGTCACCAATAAGGACCTCAGCACGGTGAAAGGTCACAGGTTCAGTCCCACATCTACTGAAACCCTTCCTACTCACTGCTCAGCTCTGGATAAGCTTTTTCATCTTCCTTGACAGCTATCTAACCTAAATGATACAGTATACCATCCTTCACTTCCTTCCCATTGATATTTTTGTTTTCACATGTTTAATGGCCCATGTCTTGTGTTGGAAAGTAACTCGTCAGACTCAGCAGTAACTGTCATGTTTTTTTCAAATGATTTCTTAAATAAGATATAATAAGACAGGGGTTTGTATTTTTTTTTACATTGTAAAACTGTTCCTCTCTAATTTGGTCTCTAATGCCTCTGCATTTGTTATTGTGTATTTACTTGCAGCAAAGCACTTTGGGACTTTAAGCCACACACAAGCATTCATTCATTCATTCATTCATACATTTAAGTTGACATAGGAAGGCTTAATATCGTTGGCGTCGTTTTTACACCTCTCTGATTTGGTTTCTAATCCTTGTCTGACTCTTTTATCCTTCGTCTCACTGAGCCTTTTCATTGGTCGTTGTGTTTATTGTCATCAAAGCACTTTGTAGCTGTGTTTTAAAACGTGCAGTAAAGGTTATCATATTAAGATTATTACGTCTGTCATCATCTCCTGTCTGAGCTCCGAGGGGGTTTCTCAGCCTAGTCTCAGGTGTTGGAGCGACACTCCCTCAAGTGTGTGTGTGTGTGTGTGTGTGTGTGTGTGTGTGTGTGTGTGTGTGTGTGTGTGTGTGTGTGTGTGTGTGTGTGTGTGTGTGTGTGTGTGTGTGTGTGTGTGTGTGTGTGTGTGTGTGTGGTTGGTAGTTTGATACCTGATACCTGACAACAAGCAAGCGGTTTGTGTCTACTGGTGGTTCACAGGCTGAATGAAAATGAAATGATGGTCTTTACCTAGACCACAGCGCCACCTGATGGCAGCACAGGATAAAGATGATATAACTGGTCATAGAGAGGACAAATCTGTATGTTGTCAGACATGATATGGAGGTAAGGACAATAAGCTGCCCAGTGATCTGATCTTGTTTCAGACCTATAGTCAAATTATCTGATGCCACATAATCTTGCTTGATTCATGCCAATATGACCTCTTTCAAGAAAGCGTCATAAGACAATGAAGAAAATCTTGAAACAAACTTTCTCCAAGACAATTTCACTTTTACCAAGTAAATGTCCTGAAAGAAGTTATTCTCTGGGGGGGGGGGACAGCTCATTCGTTGAAACCAGTGTGATTGATGATTTCACACAAAAAAGCTTGATAAGTCTGGATACAAACTAACGTACTATGTCACCACCTATTGTACTCTAGAGTGACATCACAAACCAGCACACTCTGCATGGTGTGAAGCCTGGCTCTCTGAGGGGCATTCACATGGCCCCTGCAGCCTGTTGAGTATATATTTAAAGGTTTGGAAAGTGAAATATGAAATTACAGAAAACTAAACGGCACGACAGAATGCAGAATCAGCTCAGACCACCTCCACCTTCCCTCTGACAGGAGAGCAGGGGACCCCCAGCTTTGCTTCGAGACTCGCATCATGTGACTCTGATCTGCTCACATCGGGATGTGTGTCTCTCTTCATCCTCTCCTCAGGAAAACATGCTTCTTCTTCTCTCCCCCAACTCACTTCAAAGAGCCCTGTCATCTCTTCTATTTCCTCCTGTCATCTCTCCTATTTCCTCCTGTCATCTCTCCTATTTCCTCCTGTCATCTCTCCTATTTCCTCCTGTCATCTCTCCTATTTCCTCCTGTCATCTCTCCTATTTCCTCCTGTCATCTCTCCTATTTCCTCCTGTCATCTCTCAGCCAGTCAGCCAGCCAGCCAGTCAGTCAGCCAGCCAGTCAGTCAGTCAGTCAGTCATTCAGCCAGTCAGCCAATCAGTCAGTCATTCAGTCAGTCAGTCAGTCAGTCAGTCAGCCAGTCAGTCAGCCAGTCAGCCAATCAGTCAGTCAGTCAGTCAGTCAGTCAGTCAGTCAGTCAGTCAGTCAGTCAGCCAGTCAGTCAGCCAGTCAGCCAATCAGTCAGTCAGTCAGTCAGTCAGTCAGTCAGTCAGTCGGTCAGCCAATCAGTCAATCAGTCAGCCAGCCAGTCAGTCAGTCAGTCAGTCAGTCAGTCAGTCAGGTATTGGTAATGCATTAGCGGAGTGCAGAGTCAGACAGGCTGCCTGGGCCCAGGCAGACACAACTGATCTAATTAGCCGTCATATTGGATTAGTCCAAGAGAGAGAAGAGGCCAGCCACACACTGAAATCTTACAACATCTATTTACAGGAAAAGTGAGCTGAATGTTCAGCTTCAACGTGTCTGCAGAAACAGTGAAGGGGTTTTTCACATCAGTTTGGTGCCCCAACACACGGAGGCGCAAGAGCTAAATTGTTTCACTAATACATATTTTCTATTTTCCCATCATGCTGGTTATGACAGAAGTAAAGGTTACTTAGAACAGAGAGTGTACAGTATGAGGTCTTGATTCAAGGCTGGAATCTGTTCCACTTATATTGTTTGTTTAATGTTGTTTGTGTTGTCTAGTTATTTCCCCTTCATTTTAGTTAAAGTCCCTGGAAACCAAAATCCACAAAAACGTTCTAACTATGTTATTTAGGGTCTTATGTTAGTAACTGTCTGCCTCAGAAATTATTATACATTACTTTCAACCCAAAGCCTTAAAATCGACACTTTTCTACAAGATTCTACAAAGTACTTCCTCATTGAAGAGAGCAGTGCGTGAGGTGCTAAAATGCAGGAGCTTATGACGTCATAAGCTCTATATAACCTTTGTACACGCGCGCAACTCGCCCTACTGTGTGTGTGTGTGTGTGTGTGTGAGTAACTTCGCGTCACCAGGCTGTGTCGAGCTAGCCTGGTAAACCGCCCGTCATGTGAACTCACATTGCATTTGGTTCTCCATGACGGTCTGGACCTGCACAGGCAGTTAAGATGATTGGTCGAGCCATGCCGGCTCGACGAATCAGCGGCGGCCGTAGGCGGGCTCTGGCTCGTCTGGGCAAGTAGTGGGTACATGGTCTTTCAGTTCTTTTCACTCATCAGCATGGCTGCTGCCGCGGAAGTGACAGGCAGTGAATGAAATTGAATGTAACGTTCCCAATTCTATGTATTAAATTCTAAAAAACGACCCTCAACATTTGGGAAGGCTAAGCCACACAACTAGTTCGTTATAATCTAACTAAATGCTTCAAAGGTGACTTTACGACCGCGAGGACTCAATCAATGAATACCACGGAGATCATCCACAGGCACCTTCCGCGATCTGATTGGTTGAAGTTAACACCCACCAGCGGTGATAGACAGATGGGTCATCCAATCACCTGCCAAGTAGCTTGGACAAAGTGCCCGCCTCCGTCAGCGGGTCTGGTGACTTCAAACCCAGATCGACTGGTTTAGCGTGAAACCTATGTGGAGCTATACCGTCCATCTGGCAGCGTCAGGTTAGTGTCGAGCGCTATGCTGTTCTCTCTCTCTCTCTCTCTCTCTCTCTCTCTCTCTCTCTCTCTCTCTCTCACTAGTCCCGAGAGAGAGAGAGAGAGAGAGAGAGAGAGGAGAGAGAGAGAGAGAGAGAGAGCACACAGAGTGGGAGACAGACAAGCTGTGGGGGCAAAGAACGGACAGAGATCTCTTCCTCTCAGAGCCGCGGAGCAACGCGCGAACACACACACACACACACACACACACACACACACACACACACACACGGTGTGTGCACTCATCTCTCTTTCTCTCTTTCTCCGTTTCCCTCCCCCCCTCTCTCTAGCGCTCTCCGAGAGACAGAAATTTCCCTGCTGTAGACTGGACACGCCCACACATTCCGCGGGAGAAAATACACTCTAAAAAATAATGAAATCTCATGAGTTTTGCCATGGCTGTCAAACCTAAATTTATATACTTTGCGACGTTCATCATCGTTCAAATTCGGCTGGTGGCTTATTAACATAGGATCCTGTGATGTGATGAACTCAAAATGCTAAATAATAAAGAAATATTTCTGGTTTCCAGGGACTTTAACAAAGTATTGTTTTAACACCAGGCTCCTGCAAAACAGGGCCAGGAGAGGGAGGGTCGTCACAAAAGCTTAAAATCTTATCAGATGGGGGACAGTGGGACAAAATCTTATCAAATGGAGGTCCGTGGTCTAATTTGTGTCAATTTAGGTGTCCTTGATGTGAAAAAGTTTGAGAAGCACTGGTCTAAAAGATTAAAAGAGGATTCCACCTATAATGACAAGGAGGCTGTCATGTCTTTCAACACAATGCAGAGGAAGCATCCCAAACTGCATTCAAAGGTTTTGTCCTTTCAAAGATTTTGGAAGTACTTGGCTTGACAGACAACTCCTTCAGCCAATCAGCGTCACCAAATCCAATCCAAATCCACTCGGAATAACGGCGAAAATGTCTTTTCCTCTGAGAAACTCCACTGGTGCATGCTCTTGTTCTTTAATTGTTTAATTGTTGTTATTGAGTCTATTTCTGCAATAACTGCACCTATGTGTTTACTCTAATAACATTAATGTTACCACTTGTTGCTTTGGGAGACGCCATTACTGTTTTGCCAGCGATGGCCCTGATTGGCCTGGTCACGTCATCAACTACGATGCAGTCCCTGATTGGCCCGGTTATATTGTAATTTCAGGAAATCAAAGCGCGCGGCTGGACTAGAGCAAAACAGAATGTGATGTAACGTGATCAGGATGGTTTTTACCAGGCTACAATAAAACAATAATAAACGGGGATGAGATTCATTAGGAAGACAAAATAGGAGGTGGAAAAGAGGAAACATTCAAGTAAATAGTGGTATAATTGAAAAAAATAAATAAATAATGGAATAAAAATTAGATAAATTAAGATAGAGTTAAGATAAAAGATTTACATATTTTATCTTAACTCTATCTTAATAACTATATCTTAATTTATCTACGGTAGTTTATTTTACAATAAAAAGCTGATAGACAATAAAAAGCAGATAAAAGATGCAAATATAATATAAATAAAAGCAAGTCTATAGAAATGGGTTTTAAGAAGTATGATAGTGCTGTCATCGTTAGGTGAAGGGAAAAAATGCAAATTGAACTTGATTGATTAACCAATTATACTGAGGGCCACATATAGTATATTTTGAGAGACAAGCCGAGGGCCACTTATAATCAGTCCGCGGGCCGCAATTGGCCCCCGGGCCGGACTTTGGACATACCTGGTCTGGACTTTTGGAACAAGCAGAAGGGCCCCGCCTGAGGATCTAAGCTGTACACTGGCTCATACGGGCTGTGTAGCGTGGGGCCACACCCAAAGCTGCTTTCAAAGTGCTCAGTGAAATCTGAAACTCAATTCTAAAATGAACAGGGAGGCAAGGGAGAGAAGCCATGGCGTTTCCTATCGGTCGACTTCTCTCCCTATGAATTCCATTCATATTGAGATATACCTGATTCAGCGCAGCTGTCGTTGGATAACTCTTTAAGACACTTATTAGCACCACCTGTGTGCCCTCGCGGCCGCACGCTGATTGGCCAGCCCTGGCCATATAATCTACACTCAGGTGCGGCTCGCGTTCGCTTATCTGTTTTCCAGCCAAAGAAAGCAGACATGTTGTTGTGATTGAGGTGTGTGTGGACAGAGAGCATTTGCAAGGAGCCCACTTACTTGAGAGCTGGTCGCGTCACACGCGCGGTCCCTCTCCGGGTTGCATGTTTGGTGGTTCATACCATCGGTCCATACATGCTGTGTGCCTCTAGCTGAATTCGCCCAAGGCGAAGGAACGCTAGAAGCAGCTGGACGGAAGGGTGGCACATCGGTATCAGCTTGCTGTGTCCGAGTGTCATTAAAAGTTCATAACAAACTCGCCCAAGGCGGGGGAGTTTTGGACGTACCTTCAGTCTGGTAATATAAAGAAACTCGCTGTTTAGCAGGAACGCTAAAACGCGGAAGTCAAGCGTGACGGTTACGCTGCACTTCCCGGAACAGCTTTCAGAATAAGAGGGATAAGAAAAGGAAGAAAACGTTTTCGTTGTCCCTTGTGTGTTAGAAGTAACAAAAATAAGTATATATAAATAGATATATATACTTAGAAAAAATAATAATAATAAGAATAATAATAATCTTCACTTAGTTCACAGTGTTTATTGAGACATGGAGGGAATTCATGCACTCTGTCTGAGCTGTGGGATTCAGATGCCGGTGGAGGATGGTCACGATCTATGTGTGCATTGCTTAGGGCAGGATCATGCACACATGGCCTCAGAGAACCCGGCCTCTTGCATGAATTGTTTCATGATGACAGCCAGAATGAGAAACGCTAGATCATTAATGTTTCCAAGTCTTAAACGTCCGGCCACTTCTGAGCTTCAGCAGCAGGCGAAGCAAATAAGGATAGTGGAATGGGATGGACAAGTGGAGCCTCACGCATCAGAGCGGAATGCCCAGGGTGGGGCAAGTAGACAGTTAGCCCCCCCCCCTGCACTTCATGGATCTCATCCATTGGGGAGTCAAACCTCCTCTCTTGCTCTAGAAGAGGAAGGGGAGGAGGATCTGGTGGCCTCTGCACTAAGGGCACCAGATGAGGATGAAGACGAGGTGGACATAATGAGTTACGTCTCAGGTGAAGAGTACCCCCTCTTAGGTCAGGGGGATGGGAAAATAGAGGAGGAGGAGCAGATACCTGCCCTCCATTATGAAATAATCACTCGGGCTGCTCAGGCATTGAACATTGACATGCCAGCGGAGCGGGCCCGGATGGCCTCCCGTTTTGATGACGACAATACGGGGAATTCACGCGCCACTTTATTGCCGCTGCTCCCCGATGTAGAGGAACTGATGCTTGGCGAATTTACTAAACCGGATGTAGCCCATCGCTGGTCGGGACTGTGTAGACGTCTGACATGTGTGGAAGGCCAAGAGAGGATTGGCTGCGGGCCGCCGCCTCCCATGGATCAAGCTTTAGGGGCCCTGGTGGCCCCCACTAAATCGGTCCTGGGAAAACCAAGCTGCTCGAGCAAGAGCACAAAGATGATGGATAACTTGCTCAATAGGACGCATACAGCGTTGGCAGTTCAGGGGCGGCTAGTTAACACAGGGGCTATTCTGGCATTGTATCAGCGCCAGCTAGCAAAACAATTGGATGGGGGAAACACCAAGGCTGAGGAAATGCAGCAGGTGTCCTCACTCCTGGCTAAGCTCATGAAAGAGCAGGCAGTGGCAATGGGCAGGGCTATGGCCTCCATGTGGATGATGAAGCGTCACCTTTGGCTGTCACAATCGCAGTTGCAGGGGGTGGACCGTAACTGCCTGCTCAAGCTGCCGGTGGTACCATCGGCCATGTTTGGGCCGGATGCTAATACAATGCTCCAGCAGGCCCAAGAGGCCCGTCGCTGTGCCCGGGAGATGTCAAGTATGCTAGGCAAAAGCTGGCGGGGCCGGGGACAGCGGGGATCGACAGACACACGGGCAGGGTCGTCCCAGCGGGGTTCAACGGGTCCAGGTGACCTAAGGATCCGGCTGGAGGCCAACCGGCGTGGCAGTTGGCGTGGTCAGCGTGGCCAGCGTGGCCACCGGGGTGGACGTGGCCAGGGGCAGTTCACCCCCAAGGCCTCTGAGCCTCGGTCCTGACGGTACGCCCAGCCCAGCCTCCCTCAGCCACACCCCGGGGCAGCGAGACTGCCGGTCTTGGGAGGCCCTGGGGGTGGACCCCTGGGTAGTTACGACCATGACTCAGGGGTATCGGTTGCAGTTTCTGCGGAAGCCCCCACTGACAACATCAGCTATTGTTACAATGGTAACGGACTCTCAACAGAAGAGAGTTTTGGCAGAGGAAATTCTCACTCTCCTGGCAAAGAAAGCCATCAGGGAGGTGGAGCAGGACAATCTGAAGGGTTTTTATTCAAGGTACTTCCTCATCCCCAAAAAGGATGGGAAGCTCAGACCAATTTTGGATTTGCGGGGTCTCAACAAGAGTTTGAGACCCCTACGTTGCAAGATGCTGACAGTGCCGAGGGTTCGGCAGGCTACCCTTCAAGACGACTGGTTCGCCACGATCGATCTGGAGGATGCATATTTTCAGATCCCAATATGGCAAGGCCACTGGCGCTTCCTCAGATTCGCCTTCGACGGCAGGATCTTCGAGTTTTGCGTACTCCCATTCGGGATTTCGTTGGCCCCCCGCACATTCACGAGGTGTATGGATGCGGTGTTGGGTCCCATGCGTCAAGAGGGTCTGCGCATCTTGAATTATTTGGACGACTGGCTGGTGTGTGCACGGACAGAGGAGCAGTGCCGCAGAGACGTGGCCCGGCTACTACAGCATTTGGAGCTCCTGGGCCTGCGCCTCAACAGGAGGAAAAGCAGGCTTCAGCCAGCACAAGCCACAGAATTCTTGGGGATGTGTTTGGACTCCAGAGCAGGGACTATTTCCCTGACACAGGGGAGACAGGCCACCCTAAGGACCTGTTTGTCACAGTTCAGGTTGGGAGCAAGGGTAACTTGGAGGATGTGCCTCCGCCTCATGGGGCTGATGGCCTCCACAGTGCATGTGGTGCCCTTGGCCCTCCTGAATATGCGTCCAGTACAGCGATGTCTCCTGAGCCTGGGCCTTTGCCCACAGAGACATATGCAGACCAAAGTTTTGGTGACACGGGGGCTGTGCAGGGCACTCCATTGGTGGGAGCAGCCAGCCAGCTTGACACAGGGCAATACACTGGGGCCAGTGTTGCGTCGCCAGTTGGTGTCGTCCGACGCCTCCCTCACGGGGTGGGGAGCAGTTCACGAAGGCAGGGGCATCAGTGGCCAGTGGCACGGATCATGGGGGATGGAACACATCAATGTGCTCGAACTCCAGGCGATCTATCTAGCCCTTCGGCATTTCCTGCCAGAGCTGAGGAACCGCCATGTACTAGGGAGAACAGACAGTACAGTGGCAGCAGCATATGTAAACAGACAGGGGGGCGTGGCCTCTCCTCGCCTTTGCAAGGTGGCTCGGACATTATGGGAGTGGGCACAGCCACAGTTCAGGTCCCTCAGGGCAATGCACGTGCCCGGACAGGTGAACCTGGCGGCAGATCAACTTTCCAGGGGGGGACCTCTCCCTGGAGAATGGAGGCTGCATCCAGAAGTGGTGAGCGAGATCTGGCAACGCTTTGGAACAGCCAGGGCAGATCTCTTTGCCTCCAGGAGGACGACTCACTGTCCCCTGTTCTTCTCCGTAGGGTGGGACGATCCTCCCTTAGGAGTGGACGCGATGGCACACCAATGGCCTCAGGGCCTCCTGTATGCATTTCCCCCTTTTCTCCTCCTGCACCAACTCCTACTAAGGGTCCAGATGGAGGATGTGAACCTCATCCTGGTGGCCCCCAACTGGCCACAGATGATCTGGTTCTCAGCAATCGCACCCCTCCTCCAGGGCCGGCCCTGGGAGCTCCCAGCGAGGCGGGATCTTCTGTCTCAGGCTCACGGGACGCTGTTCCATCCCTTTCCACAGGGGCTCAGGCTCTGGGCTTGGCCCCTGAGAGGGCCAGTTTCTTAGCCATGGGGCTACCTCAGGCGGTGGTTGACACATTGCAAGGGGCTCGAGCTGAATCAACAAGGAAGGCTTATGCCTATCGTTGGGGGGCATTTGAGGCATGGTGTGGCTCACGACAGATAGATCCTCTCTCCTGCAGGGGCCAGGACATCCTCCCTTTTCTACAGGAAGAGCTGGAGGCAGGCAAGGCTCCTGTGACTCTGAGGGGAATGGTGGCAGCCATTAAAGCGGCCCGGGTTGGGCCACAAAAACTGGCACAGGGGTGTTGTGACCTCATTATGCAGTTTCTTAAGGGTGCCCGAAGGTGCACTCCCCGTAGCAAAAGACCAGCGGTCCCTCCATGGGATTTGGAGGTGGTGCTGGCAGCCTTACAAAGCGAGCCGTTTGAGCCCATGGAAACAGTGGGGCTGAAATGGCTTTCTCTCAAAACAGCGTTCCTACTGGCAATAGTATCGGCTAAGAGAATTAGTGAGCTTCATGCTATGTCGGTACATGAGGAGTGCTGCCGGTTCCTGCCGGAGGATGCCGGGGTGGTGCTGCGCCCTAATCCTGCATTCCAACCTAAGGTTTGGTCTGAGTCCCGAAGTGCTCAGACTCTAGAACTACGGCCTTTCCGCCCTCCTCAGGATGGTGAGGAGGGGCTGAGGGGGCAATGTCGATTGTGCCCGGTCAGGGCCCTGCAGGTGTATCTTGACCGGACACGTGATCATAGAACAACAGACCAACTGTTTGTTTGTTTCAGACCTGACCGCTGTGGACAGGCAGTCTCCAAGTCAAGAATCTCTCTCTGGGTAGTGGAGGCAATCCAGCAAGCATATAAGGCAGTAAATAAACCGTCCCCGGCAGTGCTGCGGGCACATTCCACACGCGGTCTAGCTACCTCATGGGCGTTGTGGAGGGGCGCTTCTCTGGCAGAGATCTGCACAGCGGCCTCATGGGCGACCCCATCGACCTTTACCAGGTTTTATTGTATGAATGTGGCAGCCGGCACTCCGTTTGCGGACCGGGTGCTGGGCATAGCACAGTAGCAGGATTACAATCCGTGCCTCCGAGACTAGGGCCCGGAGCGGGCATCAGCCGGAGTGATGTTTTTTTTCAAAGCTAGTCGAGCAACTTGGCAGACTAGGTGGTTCACCCGTTGCGGCTGGCCTTAGCGTCTGGCGGGGCCAGCTAGGCCTTGGTAGTGTCTTGCACCTTGGCTATGGGTGTGTACATAGTGTATATAGTTCAGTAAGTGTATGTCACATGGGTGTATTGACACATGGGTGTCTCTGGTGGTGGTGACATCTCATTCGAATGTAACGACCACTTAGGCTCCCGGAGGAGCAGATACGTCTGCTTAGTTTCCTCGCGGGTGTCTTACAGAGGCATCTCAATATGAATGGAATTCATAGGGAGAGAAGTCGACCGATAGGAAACGGATGGTTACACTGTAACCCAGGTTTCCTAAGGGAGACTTCTCTCCCTGCAAGAAGCCGCTCCGAAACAGGCTTCCAAACAGAGACTTTAAGCGAACGCGAGCCGCACCTGAGTGTAGATTATATGGCCAGGGCTGGCCAATCAGCGTGCGGCCGCGAGGGCACACAGGTGGTGCTAATAAGTGTCTTAAAGAGTTATCCAACGACAGCTGCGCTGAATCAGGTATATCTCAATATGAATGGAATTCATAGGGAGAGAAGTCTCCCTTAGGAAACCTGGGTTACAGTGTAACCATCCGTGATGTCGTCTGTTAGAAATGAATTAGGATCAAGAAACATTTTCCTCCTGAGTATTCCCTCCCAACGCCACACACGCACGCACGCACACACACACACACACACACACACACACACACACACACACGAACACACACACACACACACACACACACACACACACACACACACACACACACACACACACACCTGTGTTGGGCAAGTTACTTTCAAAATGTAATATACTACATATTACTAGTTACTTTCATTTGAAAGTAATAAGTTACTTTAAAATATTACTGTCTAGTAACTCGTTACTTATTACACTGCTTTTGCATTACTTTTATCAAAACAACAGCAGCAGCAGAATGACATCGCCGCCCCGGAACCATCCTGAAAAATAATTTCAACTGCCTTGAAGTCAGTGTAAACCGTCCAAAATTCTAAATGTTATCCTTTTCCTTCATTATTGTCATCTATAGTGGTTATTTGGATAAAAACACACTGGTTGATTAGGAAATGATTGTATCTGTTTAAATGCGTGCTTTGATAAAAAAAAAAAAACTAAATTTGTAACTTAGGTTACTTGACAAAGTAACTGTTATAATATTACTGAAAACCTATAAGTAATAAGTTATATTACTGAGTTACTGCTAAAAGTAATATATTACATGTAATATGTTACTTTTGTAATGAGTTACCCCCAACACTGACCAGGCCAGGCTGCACCCTGACCTCAGACACACACACGCACACACACACACGCACACACACACACACACACACACACACACACACACACACACACACACACACACACACACACACACACACACACACACACACACACACACACACACACACACCACCACCACCACCACCACCACCACCATCACCACCTGGCAAACGATATAGAGCCACATGAATAATGGATGAGGAGGAAGGTAGTGAAAGGGTTATTAGTGTTTTAATTAATTGGTCTGTCTGCAGCCCTTCTCTGTAGCCTGAGGAGGTGAGGGAGAGAGGGAGGAGGAGGCAGCCAAGGTCAAGTGGGGAGAGAATTTGAATTCATTGAAAGAATAGCCCCTTGAGATGTAGTGTCTCATTTTCGAGGGGGTCCGTCCTATACAGTAGACATGAATACAGAATTGTAAAACACATACAAACAGAAAGAAAACAATATTACATACATTACAATTACATTAGTATGCACAAATTAAATGCATAAACAGGTTGTTTTAAGATGAGAAGATAAAGATGACCTACTGTAAAAGAAGCGGAAAGAGGTTATTGAACCCAGAAAAGGAGGAAGATTATTAAAATCTAAAGAAGCTTTCTATTGGACTTCTTTGAAAATTGTAGGGACAGAGAAGGAGCCGAGGGATATCACATATGTCTGATTGATATGAAGATGTACATGGGACCAAATAAGAATAAACACATTTGAAGCTTAACTGATCCCAGTGAAAATGGCCGCAACCATTAAGCAAATCATACATGAAATAATGGTGAACACCTCAAATCTAGGAGGAGTCACCTTCAGTAAGCAAAATAAAATATAAATATAAATATAAATATAAATATAAATATAAATATAAATATAAATATAAATATAAATACATTACCATATAGATACATACCACGTCTCAGGAGCTGAAGGCTTTCAAATCCCTTGAGTCCTATAACTATTTCATCTGTGGCAATTGGTCTGACATTTTTACGTTTGTGCCACTAACGACATCATCATTATCATCATCATCATCAAACATTGGGTAACACTTTATAATAACGTTCAGTTGTAAGTCATTTATAAGCCTTTAGTTAATGATGAACTAATCACTTACAAAACATGAATATACATTTGTAGATGATTAATAAATGCTATGTTAACATGTCACAAATGCGTTGTAAGTCATTTATAAACTTTTAGTAAATGAAGTGTTCCTCACCTGTTATAAATGATGTGTAAATCATTTACAATTAATTTACAAGCCTTTCTGCATCCCCTAATCTAAAATGTAAACCATTCATCACACATAAATGTGTTACATACAAGGGCGTAACTCTGTCAAAATTGAAGCCAATGTGGAAGTGCACTTAAACCTGCATTCTTTCGGATGGCCTACAGGGGGCGACCCATTGGTCTGTGGACTTCTGTTTTTTGACGCCTCATGTATGGCATTTTGGCCATTACATCTTGGATCTCGACACAAGTCCAGAGGTTTCCCACAGAGCACGGCCTGCTATTGGTCCGTGATCGGCGAGCTGTGTGATCAATGGACAAGTGACCTGCCAATCACACCCCAAAACATAGTCTGAATATAGCGATTGAGACCATAAATGCACTAGGAAAGTGTTTACTGAGGCCATACTTGAGGTTTCAAAACAGAAGTCCACAAATCAATGGGTCGCCCCCTGCAGGCAAAGAGGATACTTCTGCATTGGCTTCAATTTTGACAGAGCTACCCCCTTGTTACGTAACACATTTATGTGTCATGAATGGTTTACACTTTAGATTAAGGGATGCAGAAAGCCTTTTTAAATGAATTGTAAATGATTTACACATCATTTATAACAGGAGAGGGACACTTCATTTACTAAAGGTAGATGACTTACAACACATTTGTATATGTTAACATAACATTTATTAATCATCTATAAATGTATATTCATGTTTTGTAAATGGTTAGTTCATCATTAACTAAAGGCTTATAAATCACTTACGTCTGAACGTTATTATAAAGTGTTACCAAACATTGTCGTGACAGCAAAGGTAAATAACCTTAAAGTCGAACTGAACCCATTCGTCACGTGCATATGAGTCCGTTTCAGACTGAAAACATAGTTTGTCTAAGATGACAGGTTGAGAGGCGGGTCATAGTATCATGTCGATGATTTTATTTGACAATTCTGTGGACTGGATTGGGCTTTGGCCAATCCTGGCGTGTTCCGCCTCCAAATCGAGTGGGATTCAGTGTGTTGTGGCGCTCCCCTCGGGAAGAGCCTGGTGACGCGAGGTTAGTGACTGAGTGGAGCTCAGCGAGCCGCAGGCAGCCAGCTGCCTTCGTGTTGCCGAGCGGAGAGTGCAGCACGTCGGCCTGGAATCCCCGAAGTGCGACCCCTGACAACCAAGCTCTCGGATGCGCCCGCCATTATCGCTGCTGTAAATACGATATCCCTGGAATGTGCGTTTTAACGAGCCAGTTACATTTCTTTGCATTCTTAGAGATTATAGTTTTTGTTTTTTGTTCATGTTTCTAACAATTGGCCAAGTTAGTAGTTAGTTTATGGGGTAGGAATTCTGCCAGATGACAGGCACTAGGCGCCATTTTCTCCTTCATTTGGAAGAGAAAATTATCCTGAAATGAAGATTTTATTGACAGCTGCATGTCGTGATATGATTGGTTGAAATGGGGTAGAAATTTGATAGTACTAGGTGACGTCAGCAAACTGTACATTACTGTTATCAATGAAATCTTGAAAAATGAACTTTTGATGTGAAAAAGTGTGAAAAACTAAAGAAATTAGATTGTTGTGATTTTTTTTGCATACATTATTAAATAGGTGCACTGCATACCCAGGTATTTGAACTAAAAGAAAATAAAAGTCATTTTTGGGTTCAGCTCGACTTTAATGTTAAATGTTTGTTTGATATTGTAGGGATCCTGGGTCTGGGTGGATAAAGCAAGCACGTTGGTCCTTGGCCAAAGGGATTTGGCCGGATGGGACCCTTTGGTCGGATGGTTAAAGGTCCCATTCCGTGCAAAAGCTGTTTTTACTTGTAAATGCATATATACTGCTGTCATCCCTCCCTGTAATGAGTGGTCACAACCTCAGAACTATCCCTATCCAGCTTCCCCCTGCAGTCTCCTTCAAGCCACGCCCCTTACACTCTGTTCCCCCAGACTGGTTAATGTGATGTCACTCGGGTCCTTAAGCATACTGCGCGCGGTCTCTCTCACACAAGCTACCTGCACCATTTTGTCTATAGCCACAAAATTAACACTTCTAGCTGGAGCGACGCCAACTGTACGTGATCCAGCAACTGCGGAGGTGCATTCGGTAAGTCTAGGCATTTTGAGATGTCCCCTTTAGCGTAGCAACCGTTAAGTTAGCGATAGCTCGTTGCTAACGTTAGTTGTGGACACAACCTAGCGTGCTGGTCCATGGACGCTAATCTGATTGGCCGCTGGGAGCCTGGGGCGGGCTCTCCCTCAGCGGCCAATGGGAACTGTTAGTTCTGAATATATTATAGAAACAGACCATTCTTGGGAAGTGACGAGATGAGGAAGTGACGAGATGAGGAAGTGACAACTCCGTCAGAACGAACAGGGTTGCTATATTTTCGACAAATTAATCCAGAATCATGTTTTATGGACCAGAGACACACGTTTTTAAGAGGTTACAGCTGCACTAATTGGGACCTTTAAACGTCTTGGGCTTGTAAGTTGGAGACCTCGGGTTCGAAACCAGCCTCGCCTGTGCCGTTACAATATGATCTGACGCTTGCTTGCATGTTAGCCCATTGTTTGCTACTAACGTTAGCCTCTAGTCTCTTTCCCTTCCCGTTTGTGGACACTGACAGTAGCTAACACCCGGGCTTTTATTGCTGCTGCTATTACTACAGCCGACAGCCGTGTATTATTACACAGCACACTATCGCTGTTGTGAAATAGCTCCTGACACAGTAAAAACGGCATTAAATAGGCTAGTAAGTAACGTTGGCTAGCGTCCTAAGGCGTCTACCTGAGATAGACGGCATCTACCTGCGTCTACCCTCCACTACACCACTGTGTCTGTGTGTGTGTGTGTGTGTGTGTGTGTGTGTGTGTGTGTGTGTGTGCGCGTGTGTGTGTGTGTTAAGAATGTAAGGCTGTGATTTAAACATAAGAATTATTTCTAATTCCACTGTTGCTTTGGCAATATGAACTTTTGTTCTTAAATGCCAATAAAGCCCATGGAATTGAGAGAAGGAGATAGGGACAGAGAGGGGGAGAAGTAAGGAGAGTTGGAGAGAGAGAGGGTGATGTACTGTAGGTGGAGAGCAAGAAAGAGGGAGAGAGAGACAGGAACAGGAACATAATGGGAGAGAGAGGGGGGGTGAGGAAGCGAGAGAGAGAGAGGAAGAGGCAAGACAAAGAAAAAATACAGACAAAGAGATTAGATTTAGATAGAGAGCAAGACAAAGAAAGAATGAGACACAGACAGAAGGTGCAGGGTCGTCTCTCCGCCAGCAGGTGTCACTGTCTGTCCACCAACTGATTGACTCAACACATACTGTAAGTAATCATTCAAACTGCATCATATCAGAGGTGGATGACGGTGACGGTGACACAGTGATCAGAAGGCCAGCATCAGCCTCTTGCTCTGCCTGTTAACGACCATTTGAGTCTTCAGCTCAAGTAAAACCAGAAAAGATTACATTTGAATTGCAGTGGGAGGGGCTTCCAGTGATTCTAGCAGTGTAGCATTAAGAGACAGCGAGGAGTGGATTATCCTGTGAACCTGCAATATGAGACTGAGGTGTTATGTTGAGGGCGGGGTGCTGAAAGACTTTAGGCTTTTTGTGCAGCGGAAGTCGATTTCTCCTCTTTCAGACAACAGCGCTAATGCATAGCGCTGCATGGTCCGACCGGACACTCTCCGATTGGCCGAGAGACGATTCTATGCAGACAATTTCTTATAAAAAATCTAGAGATACAATGACATTTTCAGCCCTATCCTAATATTAAAATGCTCAACGGTCTGTAGCCTATATGGAAACATTGATTCCAGTGAGCAGCTGAATAATTGTTATATCACATTATTTTATTTCTATAATTTATGATAGCACTTTGTACTTTATACTGTAACGTTGTCACAAACCAGTCTAAGAGCCAGGATCTAGTTACCGCACTTTATTGCATTTCCCAGGTCAGAGGACTACTGTCAGCCGTAGTCCACGCCAAACCAAACCCCACAACACACACCCAAACCCTGCTAGCTCCCTCCTAGCTCTCAGCTCTCCCCAAACACAGCCGTCTCTCTCAGGCTCACGCTCCAACTCCCCGAGCTGTTCCCCTCTCCTCCACAGCTCCCCTCCCCCCAGCCAATAACAGGTGAACCCCTCTCTCTCACCCCACCCACTGGCATGCACAGGACAGTATAACACACGGACACAGTCAGACATAGACAAATCCAGTAGCACACAAATCCAGTATGCTACACTTCCCCCTCCCGTCAAAGCTTCTGGCCCACCAGAAGCACACTAGTCCCTCCCCCCCCCCAGTGGGGTCAGTCCTCCGCCAGGTGACTCTCCTCAGCCCCAACCCCCCCCCCCCCCCCCCTGTGCCCCACAGTCATCACACACACTGCAGTAGCCGCACATCCCTCTTGTGTTGGTTCCAATAGAAAAGTGCACGAACACTGCGGAGCGTCTCCTCAGCCCCCAGATGACCGGGTCCGGGGCCCCTGTGTGCCCACCGTAACACCAATTCCCGTAGGTAGCTGGGTACCACCGCCTGGAACCCCCTTTTCCCGTGCCCCCCCCCCCCTCCCCAAAAGCCCATCTTCATCCAGACGCAGGTCGGTAAACATCTCCCACAGTCCCTTCGTGGCACCAACACATGTGAATCTCCTCCACAGGGGGCCGGCGTCCGGCCGCCACCCACGCGAGCACCGGACCGATTTCCGCATCCTCCGCCTGCCTGCGTTTCCACTCATCCACGTCGACATCCATGATGGTCATGTCGTCGTCCGTCAGGTCCACGTCTGAACAGTCCCCCTCCTCTTCCTCCACCTCTTGCACTCGCTCGTCCTCCCGTCCCCCTCCCCCAGGGGGCGGCGTGTTCAGGTCAGTGGGGAGAACACAACCGGCAGCGATCTCCACCTCGGCTTCCTGCACAGCAACCGTGGGGGCTCTACACCAGAGCAGCTAGGCTGTGCCGGCTTTTCCGGCGTTAGCAGCACCACCCGCTCACCTGGAAATATGAGCGTCGCTCCCCCGATTCTAACAACGTTCTCTTCCCTCCCGCTGCTCACACTCTCCCCAGCCCGTCTCCCTTCCCTGTCTTCCAAAGTCTCAGCGCAGTTTCTGGCCAAATGCCCAGGCCTCCCACACGACCAGCAGAGTCTCACCTGCCAGCCGCCTGCACGTCTCTCCTCTCGTGCTGTCCTCTGGTCCTCGACAGACTCCCGACACTCCCTGGCTAGATGCCCAAATGCCCCACACGTCCAGCAGACTCCCGTGCGCCCCCAGAACCATTGCTCCGCATCCCTGGTCTGCCCCCCGGGAATGCTGTGGCACCACCTCGCCAGGTGACCATGTCCCCCACAAGTCCAACAATTTCTTTGCGGCTCCTCCGTCCGCCGTTCTCCACGCTGCATGACCTCCCGCAGCAACCGCATCAGCTCCTCTGCCCAGGCAGGCTTCACCTCCAACACCCGTCTGATCTCCTGCTTCAGGCGGGCCTCCATGCCAGCAAGCACCGAGCTGAACTCCGGAGTCAGTATAAGTTCTTCTTCCCCTCCGTTCACCGACGGGCGTCCTCCTTCGCGTACCATCCCACGTGGTGTTCGTAGCAGCTAGCACACAGACAGCTAACCGCTAACGACAGGTCGAGCTCGAGTCTTCAAGTTGTTAATTTTAACTTCTGACACCAGTGTAACGTTGTCACAAACCAGTCTAAGAGTCAGGATCTAGTTACCGCACTTTATTGCATTTCCCAGGTCAGAGGACTACTGTCAGCCGTAGTCCACGCCAAACCAAACCCCACAACACACACCCAAACCCCGCTAGCTCCCTCCTAGCTCTCAGCTCTCCCCAAACACAGCCGTCTCTCTCAGGCTCACGCGCCAACTCCCCGAGCTGTTACCCTCTCCTCCACAGCTCCCCTCCCCCCAGCCAATAACAGGTGAACCCCTCTCTCTCACCCCACCCACTGGCTGTATGCTGCTTTCACAGAACCCCGTAAATCCCCACAGACATGTCAAACCCCACAGGTAACCCACATGCACAGGACAGTATAATAACACACGGACACAGTCAGACATAGACGAATACAGTAGCACACAAATCCAGTATGCTACAATACGTTGGCAAGCAGTAGGGCTGGGTATAGCCTACTCAAAACCTTTGAAGGCTTAAAAGGTATTTAGAAGGCAATCGATACCTTAAAATTTAAGGTATTGACTTCCGGTTGGTGAGATGCGTGGGTGAGACGGAGGATTTTGGAGCTCCCTGCCAATGGCTTAAAATTCGTTAATTATTAACACCTTGGTCACTTATATGGTCTTTTTTTTTTTTTCTCTCTTGTCAACTTGGAACAAATAACTGTCTATTACGTTGCCACGGGACAATTTGAACGCTACACCATGCCTGAACAACGGAAAACAAAGACCGCGCAAGCTGCTGCTAATGCTACCACCGAGCAGGCTAATTCCACCATGTCGGACAATGCTGTTCTCAGCGCTATTGCCTCGTTCCGCGCTGACATGACATCCGAGCTGGCAACACTAAAGGATGAGATTTGTGCTTCTGTGGACGCTAAAATAGACACTCTAGCCTCAAGCCTGAGATCTGAAATCGCTTTGGTACGGTCTGAAATAAGAGGAGACGTGGCTGCAGTTAAGGCCGAAGCGGGGGCCTTGGCTAGCCGTGTGACCGACCTGGAGAAAGGGACCAACCACTGGGCGGATGAGACGACTTCAATGGAGATTAAACTACAAAATATGTCTAAACAGGTGGCTCTTCTATCCGAAAAATGTGAGGATCTGGAGGGGAGATCACGCAGGAACAACTTGAGAATTATCGGGCTGCCGGAGGGCGTTGAGGGACCTCAGCCGACCAACTTCATTGCCAATCTTCTCAAAGATGTTCTACACCTGGCAGAGCGACCCCTGCTTGACCGAGCACACCGTTCAATGAATCAGCGTCCGCCGCCCGGAGCGAGGCCCCGTCCCCTCATTGTTCGATTCCACTACTTCAGCGAAAAGGAGGACATTCTACAACGTACAAGGCAAGCGGATCCACTTCTCTACAATGGTCAAAAAGTCTTGCTATTTCCCGACTACACCGCCGCCGTGGCTAGGAAGAGAGCGGCTTTTGATGAGGCCAAGAGACTGCTCCGGGAGCACCAAGGAGTAAAATATGGCCTTCTCTTCCCTGCACGATTCAGGATCACACACAACGGTAACCAGTCCGTGTTCAACACTCCAGAAGAAGCAATCTCCCACATCCGCAGCAACATTTTAGCCTAACCTACAACATGGTAAAGTATTAACGTCTTGCACCAATAGCTAACGTTAACTAGCCTCCGGGGCTAATGGCCAATGCTAACGAGACTGGCGCGGGTCTGTGGCTAGCTTTAGCCTAACAGGCTAGCGAATTCTAAGGACTCCAGTTTTCTACCATTACTTAACGTTACACAGAAGTTGGAAACCAAAGGCTAAGTGAAACAGATATACCATGGAAATGTTTGGTTTGATTATCACTTTTATTTTCATTATTAGTCGGCTCAGTATTATGTGGAATAGATATTGTGTTTACTTTTCAAATATCATAGCCTAAAATGGTTTTATCACGTCCACTCTGGTCCATACAAACCTTACACAAGCGGAGCGGACTGATATGACTGGTTGTACTTGAATCTTGCTGTGGAGGTTTGAATTTGTTTATAACAAGGCTGGGTCTTTAAAGAATATATATTGTTTCTCTCTTTTGCACACCCTATGGTGTAACTGGCAAGTGGATGTTACCAGATTTTATTTTATTTTGTATTTGCAATATAAGCCATACAATTCAGTGACAGTATTGGGAGCTTATCTCAGTGGTTTTGTTTTTTGTTTCTGTTCCTTGTCTATATCTTCCATATATATATAAAAAAGAAAGAAGAAAAAAAAAAAAAAAAAAAGAGGTCCTCTGGGCTGCATTACTTGTATACCCCTGCCCCTCCCCCCTTTCTTCCCCACCTTCCCCTACCCCTCTTTTTTTATTTTATTCCCTTTCCCTATCTTACTCCGATTATTAGCAGCCTGTACAGTATAGTTCCATGAATATGTCTTTTCAAATGGTAGCCATGCTTCTTCTTAAAATAAGTTGCAATATTATACTAATTAATATCATGGTTGTCGAATATTTGGTGGAGCTACTCTGTGCAACCTCATTTGTTGCCTAAACTATGACATTGGATCGTACATTATTTTTATTTTATTTATTTTTATTTTTATTTTTATTTTATTTTTTTTCATTGGGGTCACACATTACATATTTTAAAGAACGTTAAACATTATAAATTGGCTCAGGTGATAGGGGGTTTAAAAATAATAATAAAAATATAAATATAAATATCAAAAAACAATAACATTTAATAAAAAGCGAAATAGGTATGTATGGGTATATATTTAGACAAAGGATGCATGTGTGTTTATATATACATAACTATGTGAGTAAGAGGTGATATTAGAATATATTTTAATTTAATAATTCTTTTCTTTTGCCCTCTCCATATATATTAATCATACTGCTTTGTTACATAAGCCGTCAGTGCCTGAATACACTATAACTGCCCTTACCCCTTTTTTTCCCTCTTTGAGGAGCCAGACTAGAATGGCTACTTAGTAAATTCTTCTTTTAGAAATGGCTCACTAATAGACTAAACGCCAATGTGCTCCCCCCCCCCCCCCCCCCCTTTTTTTTTTTTTTTTTTTTTTTTTTTTTTTTTTTTTTTTTTTTTTTTTTCTTTTCTCCCTTTTTCTTTACTTTCATATATTCTTTATAAAGAGTGTATGTATTATGTTTTCATTGATAAGATGATTTTTTACTTTTTATATGTATATATAGCCGGATGAGTGTATATGCGAGTGAACATGTGTGGGTAATGTATGTACTGTATGTGAAGAGAAATAGTTCATCTGGATGTGAGTGTGTGTGAGTTTGCACGTGCGTGTGTATGATTTATATGCATATGTGGGCTATATGCACATTTGGATATATGTACATACCTATACTTACTTTAATTTTTTGCTTTTATTTAAGTTGTCTGAGTGTGCATTATTTATTTATATTCTTTCTTTTTCCCCCTCTCCCTTTGAAATGGTTCAGTATTACTCCCAAGTGCCAACACTTATATATACAAATGTATCCATTTTTTGTTTCTATTTTTCGCACATTTCCATTTGGCAGGACCCCAATTTGCTGCTTGATTGTCAGGTATACGCTATCGCGTATGTGAACCCCTGTGGGGGTTGGATGTATGTGTGTATGTGAGTTGTATGTTTGTTTTATCCCCCCTCCTTTCCCCCTCTTTCCCCCTTTTTTTTTCTTTTCCATATTTTATTCAAATGTCTACTACTGGTCCTCTTAAGGTTATTGTTTCATATTAATTACATCTTTCTCTCTCCAACTGTGTCAATAGATGTCCACACTGCTCTTCTCTGTAATGACACATGATGCCATCACCAGCTGGAACAGGGAAGGGTACGAGTAGATCAATCAAGTGCACCAGCTGGAACGTAAAAGGCCTCAACTCTCCGATAAAAATGAAAAAGGTTCTGATGCATCTAAAGCAGCTCAATACGCAGATTGCATTTCTTCAGGAAACACATCTTTGTGATTTAGATCAGGCTAGGCTACGCTGTGGCTGGGTGGGTCAGCTCTTTCATTCAGAGTTCAAATCCAAATCTAGAGGGGCCGCTATTCTTGTAGATAAAAATATTCCTTTTTCAGTCTCCAAAGTGGATGCAGATTCAAGGGGTCGGTACATTATTGTCACTGGTCGGATATATGACACTTCGATTACATTAGCCAATATATACGCTCCAAACTGGGATGACGCTCACTTTTTTGGGGATTTTCTCTCTCGTCTACCTGACATTAATATTTATCGCTTGATCCTAGGGGGGGATTTTAATTGTGTTCTATCCACTATTCTCGATCGTAGCTCACCGAAGCCTTCTTCATTTTCTAAATGCTCTGCTGCCATTAATTCATTTTTAAGTGCCCATGGAGTGTCGGACGTTTGGCGTTGTCGAAACCCCACAGCTCGGGATTATTCTTTTTTTTCACATGTCCACAAGACTTATTCTCGAATCGATTATTTCTTGTTAGATAACAAATTACTCTCATCGGTGCAAAGTTGTAGTTATAGGCCCATTGTAATCTCCGATCATGCTCCACTACTCCTTGAATTAACTTTACCAAATTTACCTTTAACCCATCGCACATGGCGCTTTAACTCTCTCTTACTGTCGGATGAAGCATTTATACTTTTTTTATCTGACCATATTACTTCATTTCTTGAAATTAATCGTACCCCGGAAATATCTATAGCTACTCTATGGGAGACATTAAAAGCTTATATGAGAGGACAAATTATGTCCTACTCTTCCCATGTTCGCAAATGTAAATCGCAACGAACCAATTTTTTACAAAATGAAATCCTTAAACTTGATAGAATTTTTGCTTCTTCTCCCTCACCTGAGCTTTATAAGACCCGACTGTCATTACAAACAGAATTTGACATTCTTACAACTGGACATGCTGAACGTCTTCTTTTGAAGTCACGCTCTAACAATTATGAGCAGGGAGAGAAACAGAGCAGAATCCTGGCACATCAGCTTCGCCAATCTTCGGTTCGACTAAATATTTCTGAGATTCGCACTTCCTCAGGTATGGTTACCACCAACCATGAGGAAATTAACAACACATTTTCAAAGTTTTATTCTAATCTCTATGCTTCGAACCCCCCTGAAGATCAGACACCAATGGAGAGTTTCTTCCAAAAGTTGGAGATCCCCTCCATTGGCATTGACGTCAGAGATAGATTTGAGGAGTCTATCTCTGAAGCTGAAATAATACGAGCAATTGGAACCATGCAAATTGGGAAATCTCCGGGGCCCGATGGGTTCCCAAATGAATTTTTTAGGACATTCTCAAAGCTACTCTCTCCATTACTGTCTGAAATGTTTAATGAATCAATCGTTGCACTCTCGCTCCCTCCATCACTGTGCGAAGCCTCAATCTCTGTTTTACTTAAGAAAGGTAAAAGTCCCCTTGATTGTGCATCCTATCGGCCTATTTCTCTTCTTAACACCGATGTGAAAATACTGGCTAAGGTTTTAGCTCACCGTTTAGAGACAGTGCTCCCAGAGATTATTTCTCCAGACCAGACTGGATTTGTCAAAAAGAGACAGTCTTTCTCCAATCTTCGACGTCTCTTCAATATCATCTATTCTAAACCTTCCCAGACCCCAGAGGTAGTAGTGTCATTTGACGCGGAAAAGGCTTTTGACCGTGTAGAGTGGGATTATCTCTTCTTTGTTTTACGAAAATTTGGTTTTGGTGATGGTTTCATATCCATGGTCAAACTACTATATTCCTCCCCAAGGGCCTCAGTACGCACAAATGACACTATGTCTCCATTTTTCCAGCTGCACAGAGGGACAAGGCAGGGTTGTCCCTTAAGTCCCCTGCTCTTTGTCCTAGCAATAGAACCACTGGCCATAGCCTTGCGTAGTGACCATAGTATTTATGGTATTCGCAGAGACCAGGTCCATAAAGTTTCACTTTTTGCAGACGATTTGCTGGTTTTTGTATCGGATCCACTAATTTGTATCCCTAAGATTTTGAAGTTGCTAAAAGAATTTGGTATTTTTTCTGGGTACAAACTTAATTTACATAAAAGCGAACTAATTCCGATTAACGCTGCAGCAGACACATGTGTGTTTAATTCCCTTCCTTTTAAGGTTTCACCTGAAAGGTTCACCTATCTGGGCGTTGTTGTAACGCGGAGATATAGTGAACTATTTAAACATAATTTTTTCCCTCTGTTGGGCCATACCAAATTAGATCTGGCACGTTGGTCGGGGCTCCCTTTGACCCTTGCAGGGCGCATCAATGCAGTTAAAATGAACATCTTGCCTAAATTCATTTATCTTTTCCAATTAATACCAGTCTTTATCAAAAAATCATTTTTTTCTTCCTTGGATCAAATTGTCTCATTGTTTATTTGGAATGGTAAAATGCCTCGAATACGAAAAACTGTCCTTCAGAAACCTCGTGTAGCTGGTGGAATGGCTTTACCAAACTTTCAGTATTACTATTGGTCCTGCAATGTAAGAGCCATGTCCTTTTGGCAGTCTAAGCCAGTAGGATACGAGACTCCTTGCTGGCTGGCTTTGGAGGCTTCAACTGTATCTCAAGTGTCTTTACATTCCTTGCTCTGCTCACCCTTTTCTGGGGCTTTCCCTATTACAAAAATTACGACCAATCCAGTTGTATGTGACTCTCTCAAGATTTGGAAACAATTTAGACAGGCCTTTAAATTTAAAGATTTTCTTATTAACACACCGATCACAAAGAATTATGCCTTCCCCTCTTCTATTTCTGACAGTACTTTTGAACTTTGGAGACTGAAGGGAATATCTACTCTAGAGGATTTATTTATTGAGGACACCTTTGCATCCTTTGATCAGCTCTCTGATAAGTTTAGCCTACCCCCATCGCACTTTTTTAGATATCTGCAGATTCGTAACTTTTCTCGGTCCAATTTGGGCCAGTTTCCAGGGCGTCCACCCGAAAACCACTTGGACCGTATCCTTAAATTGAATCCGGTTATAAAAGGGTATATTGGTATGCTTTACCTTATAATTAACACTCTTGACCAAGTCGTATTTGAACCCCTCAAAAATAGATGGGAGAAGGATATGGAAATGCCTATCTCTGAGGAAGTATGGGATTTAGCAATTAAGAGAATACATTCTTCTTCAGTATGCTTGCGACATTGTGTTATTCAGTTTAAAGTGGTTCATCGTCTTCATTACTCTAAAGAAAAACTGGCTAAAATGAATCCAGAGCTAGACCCAACTTGTGATAGATGCAAACAAACAACCGCCAGTCTTGGTCATATGTTCTGGTCATGCCCGAAATTAGTTCAGTTCTGGCAGTTTATTTTTGAGGCCCTGGCCACTATTTTGCAGTATCATTTAGAACCCTCCCCTTGGAGTGCCATCTTCGGGGTCGTTCCAGCTGGTGCACAATTAAGTGCTGCTCAGTTAAATCTAGTAGCCTACACTACTTTATTAGCTAGGAGATTGATATTATCCAAATGGAAAGATGCTTCCCCGCCCACTTTTGCACGTTGGATTAAGGAGGTTATGCAGTCATTAAAATTAGAAAAAGTCAGACATACCATGAGAGGATCAGTTTCCAAATTCTATTCAACATGGAGGCCGTTTCTTGATTTTGTAGAGGCTTTAGATGCCCAGCTATTAGCTGGAATGGACTAGTATTCTGTTTCTTTGTATTTGTTTATTTACTTTTATATTGATTTTTATCCCTCTTTCCCTCCCTCTCTCTCTTCCCATTGTAGTGTGTGTGTGTGTGTGTATGAATGAGTATGTATGTGGGAAAGTAATTCAACACAAATGCTCTCGAGATGCCTCTTGCCAAGTTGGGAATATGCTGTGTGTATTTTCTTTTCCTGTTTTTTGTTTCTGTTTTGTTTTTTTAATGGGCTTGTGGGGTGGGGGGGAGATGAAGGGGAGGGATATTGGAGCTATGAGCCCAATCTTCAGTTCATTCTTTCTTGAAATACCATGTTTTTATGTTGAAAAATTGAAAATAAACTTTGATTAAAAAAAAAAAAAAAAAATTTAAGGTATTGACCGAAATAACCCAGTAGGCTACCAAGTAGATTCGAAACTTCTCCAGTCAAACAACACCTGCATTCGATCCCTTTTGTGCACAGATTTAGCAAAAAATTACTATTTGTATGGTTTTGCTCCTAGCTCACAGCAAGTGTTCTTTCATTTAATGCAATGTGTGATTCACTACCACAGCAGCTACAACCCATACAGTGTGTGGTGGTGAAGTCCAGCATGGGGGATTTGATGGAGTTGGCAGCTCAGCAAGTAGAGAAAAAAGCTATTGAATGAAGTACTCTAGACTAGAGCACCAGCAAGCTTCCATGGAATCAGTGATGGCGTTATTTGTGCTGTAAATTGTACTGAATTACTTTTTATTACTTTTACTTATGGGTTTATCATATTCATGTGTTTTTTTTATGTTGTTTGGACCCAAATGTTTTAACTATTTGTGTCAACAAAAATAACTAACTACAGTACATGGGTATTACTGATAGTGATATTAGTACTGCTTTGGTATTATTGATAG
>NC_139625.1:70661752-70669252 GCF_964638095.1 Poromitra crassiceps
CTGGTAAAGAAAAAGGGACGGGGTATGTCTCTATAGCTAATTACACCTTTGATGACAACTGTACGGGGGATGAATTGTTATATAACTCATTGTTTAGAGTCAAATGGACGATAACATGATTACATATTCCTAACAGGGCTTAAAATTCACTTTGCAAACTAGGGGCGAATTCCCCCCTTATGTTCTTCAGATAGGGTGGATTTATAGATTTTGGGCGATCTATACACTTAGGGAAAGGGGGGGGGGGGGGGGGTTTCAGCCGATACTATAACCGACAAATATCTGCTTCTCCTGTCCGATAAGCGATAATAATTTCAAATCTTTGTATTTAAAAAAGTAAGTTCTTAACCTGTAGTTTATGCACATCTAAATTTAATTACTATGGCTTTTGTCATTGTGTTTTATCTGCGGACTAAAGGGGCGTTCACACCGAGATATTTATTTTTCGCTCTGTCGCTCAAGTCAACCCTTTGGAATCGCTCTGTCGCTCTGTTTAAATCGCTCATCAACAGGCACACGAAATGACGGACATGTGGGGGATATAACGTTACGCAATGTCATGCTGTTTGTCCACTACGAGCCACCGTCATTGTTTACAAGCTAAGCCTATCAGCGTGCTCCTAATGCGAGCTGCATACCGGTAGTACAGACTTCACTTCATGTCAGCTGTCAGCCTGTCAATGTGGTTTGTTGCCACACAATAAACCAGCGGTTTGTTCCAAGCCAGTGTGATCCTTGACTCGCTCTCACACGGCAGCCAATCAGCATTGAACAGCGAGCGACTGATGCTAGCGTATTTTCGCTCGAGTTGGAATATTTCATCTTGAGCGACGAGCGTATTTTCTCCCTGTCGCTCTGTCTCTGCCGCTCGGACGCCCAGCGATTATTCTCCCAGGCGAATATACGCTCAATCGCTCGTTTGCATTGACTTTGTATGTAAACTCGACGCCAGCAACAAACTTTAATAGGTCGGTGTGAACGCAGCTTTAGCCATAGGCTTTTGGTTCTATCAAAGCCTTTATTTCTTTGTATTGAGTGATACACTTTACTAAAACAGTAATTTCATATTATATCAGTGTTCTTTGTTTTGTGTTCACAATAGTGATGTCAGTTAGATTTGGTTAGGTTAGAGCTATAGAATATTAAATCATCCATCTTTGCTCACTACATCACTATACGTCATGTTACTGGCAACTAAACCTGTTTCAATTTTGCATTGGGGAGAGTTATATAGGGAATAGGAACCGCAAAGCATTCTGGGTGCGCCGCCGCCATCTTTGATGGATAGCTCAAGTGGATGGGTTTAAGCGTATCTGTCAGTATCAAAACCAAAACGCACTGTCACTCACTCATCGACCATCGTGGAAGTTGCTTGAGTTGATGAAAAGACCCACGGGTGTTTACATTTACTTCCGAGTAGAAAGCTCTTGCATCACGCACATGGCTGGGAGGAGCAACGTAAACAGACAGAGATAACGATAAAAAAAGAGAAAATGGTTAGGTCTTCTTGTGTTTGGGGGTGCCGGTTGACGATGAAGTGTGGAGAAAGTTTTGGCTTTTTCTTTTATTTTCCATCTGCAAAGAGCAAACATGCCCAAAGACAGCTCTGGATTCAACGTCTGAACCGGGACAGTCACACAGGCCTCCAGCTGGTATCAGTCAGAAAGACGGGGAGCTGGGAAAACCTGGCAGCCAGGTCTCCATGACCGAATTTGTGGGAAGCATTTTGTGACAAGTAAGCTTTTGTCTAAATTATTAATTTTCATTATAAAAGAAACAAATTATTTGGGTTTGTGTGTGTGTGTGTGTGTGTGTGTGTGTGTGTGTGTGTGTGTGTGTGTGTGTGAGCTGAAGGCCAGAGTAAGTTAGCTAACTAGTTTAGTTGATGTTGATAATGCCATAGGAATGAAGATTGCGTTTGAGTAGGGTATTCTTCATTGTTAACTTAACATTACAGCACCACAAGAAGCTCTCTCTACATAAAAAAAATGTAGGGAAGTTGTAGCTTCCACTTATGCTTTTATTGGGACAATCTGGCTGAGGTAAGGCAGAGCCCATCAAGTACTTACCAGTCGACTTGAACATCGCGTATTTATATCTTGGCATGTATGATATCACTGATGACATCACAACTGCACTTATGACATCATCGATGACCTCACAGTTGCAGTGAGTGACATCATCGATGACCTCATAGTTGCAGTGACATCATCGATGACCTCACAGTTGAGTGACACCGATGACAGTGGTGTTCCATTGTGTATGGTATCATCATTTGGCATGCGAGGAGGGCCTTTTCTACAAATAAATGAATTAGGCCCCAGTTTTGTTTCTCTGAACATCTGTTTAAATTGAGATATAGGGCTCTATCGTCCCACTGGCCTTAAATTAGCGCTTAGCGCCAGGCGCAGCCCATATTAGTGGGCGTGGACCGGCGCTGTCCCTATTTTCGTGTCGGCGCTTCACGCGGCCTTAAGCATTATAACCACGCCTTTTAAGTGTAGAATTATTCATAACGTGCTCTTCGGAGAAGTGCAGTAAACAAACAATGTCCCTTTCATGTTCCATTCCACGGAGCGATCCAATCCGGTCAGAAAAGCCCGAGCAAAGCGCTCTGAGCTCCCCCCTCCCTCTTTCATCCCCGTCTGTCTCCATATATACTATTCCATATTATTATGCTTCTCAAAACAATCTCACTGCAGTTTAAATACAGCAAGCATGTAAATACGCGACACTATAGCAAGATCAAACTGAAAAGAATGTTCTAAACGCATCGGCTAGAAAAATATAGCCTATCCCTGGATGTCATGATGAGATTAGATTGGTGAAAGTTTGGGCAGAATGATATCGTTTTCTCTCGCTACCTTTTCTTCTCCCCCACTGCACAGGTAGGATGATGCAACAGCCTCTGAATGACAGGGGCTCAAAACTACAGTATAACAACTTTTTTTTTCATCGGTCATTGTGCCTGTCTGACGCGCAAGAGAGAGGGAGTGAGAGAGAGAGAGAGAGAGAGAGAGAGAGGGGGAGAGAGAGTGAGATGGCAGAGGAGAGCTGCGCGCAATTACGCACAGTAATATCCCCGGCGCACTGAATAAGGCCTGGTTTTGAAAAGCCCTAAACGCTAAATTAACGCCAGGGGGGAAGATAGCGTTAGGCCGGTATTTAAGGCCGAAACGCCCATTCTGGCCTATTCTGGCACTGCGCCACGCCTCTTCGGCGTAAAGCGCATTTCGGGGCCTAAAAACATGATGCTATCTTCCCGAGCGTGTTTTTTTGCGTTTAACGCCAGTTTAGCGCCTAAGGCCAGTGGGAAGATAGGGGCCATATTGTGCAGTGAGTCACATTCTGTTTAAGGTAATATTGGAGTGTTCTCCTTTCTTCATCTGTGCTATTAAGAGAGGCCAAACGCTGATCTAGACCACCCAGACTATGGACCATCACTTTGCTTGGGCCCAGAAGTACGAAGCAGCACCAGCCCAGCAACATCAAAAAAGAGAATGGAAGTAAAACTGGAGAGATATACCAGGGCCTGTCAAAGAAGAAGTCTGGATGTTCATGCTGCAGCTGGACAGAGTCTACGGATGGAAAATGCTGTTTTTATGTGGATTTTTTAACCTATGTTCCACGTTCATCACAACAAGAAAGGTGATTTTGAAGACTGGCCAGCTGTTTTTAACTGCTTAAGAAGAGAAGATTAGCAGAGATAAAACAGGAGAGAAGAGAAAGAACATCAGATAGTGACAGGCATACCAAAGGAGAATACCACAGTTAAAGGGAGGGGTGTCTGATAGGCAATATGAGTGGGCAGGCATATCAGTTGTTCAATTATGCTGTCAGTCTAAATGCAACAATTTTCAATTCAAATATATTGGCTTTATTGGCATGTATGTAATAACGACAAAATTGCCAAAGCGTTTCAAGTCAATCAACAAAAGATATAACTGATCTAACAACAATGTAAACAGTGGATACATTAGTAAATAGGACAGATTATAGACGATATTTACAAAAATTGAAGCTCCCTTTGGGTAATAATATTGTTGATCTTCCTGATCCCTACAATCTAAGTGATGCCTGTCAAGCAGCACAACATCTCAACAGAGCACAGTTACATTCATCACTGCAGCTGTCATCCCTGGGCAGTGAGTAGCTGACCCACCTTACCATCCCTGGCTGTGTTTAGACAGTAAACAATGTTTACTGTCTACATTGAAATAGACTGGGTTCCAGATTGTCAACTTACGCTAACACTACATAAAACAAACAGAGCAGAAACGTTAGATATGTCAGATAACCATGTTTAGCTATGGCAAGTAATCTTACGGTGATTTGGCCTGCGTTCGGGGGCTGACAACAAAAGTAAACAATAGTTTGAATGAGCGCGCGCTGTGTCTGTGCGTATCCATCAAAGATGGCGGATTTGCGTTTGCTGACGTCACTTGAACACTCCCTATTGAAATGAATGGGCAGGCATGGAAAGTCCACTATAAACCATTATCTGTGTGTCGTTTCACTTTTTATTGAAAATGCTTCCGCCAGATTTTCACGGCTGCTTTATAAGAAACGCCATCTGAGTGGCGACTCAGATTTAACGTTTTGTAACATCGGCTGGTGAAAGGCACACCACTGTGCATATTACAAAAGGAGCAGCTTATTTCACCCTCCTTATGCTCGAGCAGTGCGCCATTTCTCCTGAAAATTATCTTTAGGTTTGGTCTTTTTCTTCTTTACATTACGGGTGCTGCGTGTCTCGGGTTCATTAATGTCGTTCTCGTTCTCTGGATCAACAACAACGTTGACATCACTGGCACTCGGCATCGGGAAGATTAACGTTATTATTAACGTCATTATCGATGTCAGATTCTTCATCGTCAATAACGTAACGCTAAACATCATTGACACTGACGTTACTTGGTGTTACGTTAACGTTACAGCTAGAAGTGCCTTGTTGTCCTGTTTGTTTTTTCTGAGTGGGTCCCCCTTCTAACGACGTAGCTTTCCTTTTTAGCCAGTGATCCATCATGTTCGCAAGCAGATGTCTGTATCCACCGAGAAATCAGCAGAGAAGCGTTGATGTCGAGAGAGGACTGAGCGGACAGAGCAAGCAGTTGTTGTCAACTGGCCACGGAAGTGAAATTTGGTCCGCCCGTGTAACGCATCCGGCCATTTATTTGAATGCATTAAGCACTGTTCCGCACAAACACAGATCGGTCCGCGCAAACCATTGCTGGATTACTCCCCCTTTATAAATTGAAAATATGCGGGAATTCGGGAAAATGTGCGTGATTCCCGCAATCCCACGCCAAATTTTAAGCCCTGCCTAAACCTCAATAATGTCGGAGAAGAAGACCACAAGTTCTCAATGCATTAATTAGCCTATTTCACTTCCCACCCAAATCAGCCATTTTGTGTCTAAAAGGCAGGAAGTAAAACAGGTGCAAGCAAGACATTGATTAGAGGCCTGGGACTGGTACATGTAAATGGGTCCAGTCCCAGGGCTCTAATCAATGTCTTGTTTGCACCTGTTTTACTTTCTGCCTTTTAGACACAAAATGGCTGATTTGGGTGGGATGTGAAATAGGCGTATATCACCAACGTTACAATCAATAGTACAGAGACAAAGCTGCAGCTCACAAACAAAAGAAAACATTTCCTGTGTTCAAGAACGTATCAGATATGACAGAGAAATAACAGCCAGTGACGACAGCATGTGGGAAAACGCTACACTGCAGCAGCTGTGAGGGGAGTATTTATTCAGGAGAGATGCATGATGGGAAACATGTTGCTAAGTTAAACTTTAACGATGTTAAAACAAATTACTGTCTGCCACAGACGACAGGTGGAAATCATAAACTGACACTCGCCATCTCATAAAAACCTGGCAGTGGATTTTAAACCATCAGATGAACACGATGTTCTACCACACACTGTGGTCTTTTTCTCTGACCTTATATAGACCCTTCTCACGGGGGCCATTTTGTGTCGAAAAGTGTTTTGTGTTTTGTTTTGCTTGCACTTGTGTTTATTCTGCCTTTTCAACACAAAATGGCCCCCGTGAAAAGGGTATATTGAGGTTTAGGAATATATAGGTAATCATATGATCCTATTATCATTCAATTGTAATGTACAGGTGGTTTTCCTGCTTGGCATCTCTGCCTGCCGCACCTCCTCCAGTGCACTTTGTGTCAGCTGCAGGGTCGTCAGCTGGTACCACCGTTCATGGATGTTTTGCCCCCTAGCCAGTACACCTCCCGGTGGGGGGGCAGTGGCTTCGTGGGGACGTCTCCCCACGTCACTCCCTGCAGCTGACCTCATTGGGGTGTTGAGCCAGTGGTGATATATAATCAGTGGTGATTTCAAGCAGGTTTTATGCAAAAACACATTCACATAACTAGACACACAATAGTGAACAGTGGTGGAAGATGTACTGATATATTTTACTTTAGTAAAGCAATCAAGATAGCCTACTCCAGTCACAGTGGTTCTCAAACTTTTTCACGTCAAGGACCCCTAAACTGACAAATTAGACTACGGACCCCCATCTGATAAGATTTTCTCCCAGCCAGGGTCCCCCATCTGATAAGATCTTAGCTTTTGTGACAACCCGCCCACTCACCTGCATGGCCCTGTCTTGCAGGAGTCATTAGGCTGGAGGTCATTAGGCTGATTGGGTGCCCCTGGGCCTGGTGCACTCATTGGGAAGACCTTCACATAATTCACTCTCTCTCCCTCCTGATGCACCCTTTGTTCTGTTCATTTGTTTAATGTAGTTTGTGTTGTCTTATTTTCCCATAGTTTTAGTTAATAAATTATTATTGTTTGAATTTTTACTTTGGTGTATGACTCCCCTCATTGGTTATTTCCTGAGCTGAGTTGTAAGATATGAGGGGAGTACACCAGCGAAAAAGTTATTACCTCGTCAGCTGTCCGTTAAGTTTTTGACCGTACAATGAAGCTCCTATCTAGGCTGTGTTTTTCTCTACAGAGTTGATTGAATTATTGCGGGTGGTGAAGGGTGTGTGTGTGTGTGTGTGTGTGTGTGTGTGTGTGTGTGTGTGTGTGTGTGTGTGTGTGTGTGTGTGTGTGTGTGTGTGTGTGTGTGTGTGTGTGTGTGTGTGTGGATCCCTGCTGGCACGGAGGAGACCAAACAGCTGAACAAAAGAATTCCTGGTGCCATTCCTCTGATGCCGACGCGCTCATACTGATGAGATGGAGGGGAGAGAGGAGAGGCATCTGGGCTCTGAGAGGAGACAATAGGGCGGACTGTGGATCCACTGGGGCTCATCTGAACCCCGGACACGCCTGTTACCCCTCAAGCTTTAGGACAAGGAGGCCAGAGGGAGAGAGGGGGAGAGAGGATTAATGAGGTGGTGGGGAGGGAAGGGAGGATGGTAGAGATGGAGGTCAGGAAAGGCCATGAGGAGGGAGGGATGAGGGGATGAGGAGAGCCAGAGGGAGCTTCCTATAGGCCAGCAACTAGTGAAGTGAGCAGAGTGA
>NC_139625.1:70674252-70691752 GCF_964638095.1 Poromitra crassiceps
TCTCTCTCTCCTGCCCCTGTGGGTGGAGAAGTTGCTCTCTCTCCTGCTCCTGTGGGTGGAGAAGTTGCTCTCTCTCTCTCCTGCTCCTGTGGGTGGAGAAGTTGCTCTCTCTCTCCTGCACCTGTGGGTTAGAGAAGTTGCTCTCTCTCTCCGGCACCTGTGGGTGGAGAAAGTGTTCTCTCTCCTGCACCTGTGGGTGGAGAAACTGCTCTCTCTCTCCTGCTCCTGTGGGTGGATAAGTTGCTCTCTCTCTCCTGCACCTGTGGGTGGAGAAACCGCTCTCTCTCTCCTGCTCCTGCAGGCGGAGAAGTTGCTCTCTCTCTCTCCTGCACCTGTGGGTGGAGAAACGTCCTGCTCCTGTGGGTGGAGACGTTGCTCTCTCTCTCCTGCTTCTGTGGGTGGAGAAGTTGCTCTCTCTCTCCTGCCCCTGTGGGTGGAGAAGTTGCTCTCTCGCCTGCTCCTGTGGGTGGAGAAGTTGCTCTCTCTCTCTCCTGCTCCTGTGGGTGGAGAAGTTGCTCTCTCTCTCTCCTGCTCCTGTGGGTGGAGAAGTTGCTCTCTCTCTCCTGCACCTGTGGGTTAGAGAAGTTGCTCTCTCTCTCCGGCACCTGTGGGTGGAGAAAGTGTTCTCTCTCCTGCACCTGTGGGTGGAGAAACTGCTCTCTCTCTCCTGCTCCTGTGGGTGGATAAGTTGCTCTCTCTCTCCTGCACCTGTGGGTGGAGAAACCGCTCTCTCTCTCTCCTGCTCCTGCAGGCGGAGAAGTTGCTCTCTCTCTCTCCTGCACCTGTGGGTGGAGAAACGTCCTGCTCCTGTGGGTGGAGACATTGCTCTCTCTCTCCTGCTCCTGTGGGTGGAGAAGTTGCTCTCTCTCTCCCGCCCCTGTGGGTGGAGAAGTTGCTCTCTCTCCTGCTCCTGTCGGTGGAGAAGTTGCTCTCTCCTGCTCTCTCTCCTGCTCCTGTGGGTGGAGAAGTTGCTCTCTCTCTCCTGCACCTGTGGGTGGAGAAACTGCTCTCTCTCTCCTGCTCCTGTGAGTGGAGAAGTTGCTCTCTCTCTCCTGCACCTGTGGGTGGAGAAGTTGCTGTCTCTCTCCTGCCCCTGTAGGTGGAGAAACCGCTCCCTCTCTCCTGCTCCTGTGAGTGGAGAAGTTGCTCTATCTCTCCTGCACCTGTGGGTGGAGAAGTTGCTCTCTCTCTCCTGCACCTGTGGGTGGAGAAGTTGCTCTCTCTCTCCTGCACCTGTGGGTGGAGAAGTTGCTCTCTCTCTCTCCTGCACCTTTGGGTGGAGAAGTTGCTCTCCCTCTCCTGCTCCTGTGGGTGGAGACGTTGCTCTCTCTCTCCTGTTCCTGTGGGTGGAGAAACTGCTCTCTCTCTCCTGCACCTGTGGGTTAGAGAAGTTGCTCTCTCTCTCCTGCTCCTGTGGGTGGAGAAGTTGCTCTCTCTCCTGCACCTGTGGGTGGAGAAGTTGCTCTCTCTCTTCTACGATGGATTTCTCCGTGTCTCTGAGGGACTGACTCTGTGTGTGTGTGTGTGTGTGTGTGTGTGTGTGTGTGTGTGTGTGTGTCAGGGAGGTTAGTTGGGGTTACGGGCAGTGGAGTGTGTGTGTGTTGGCAGGGTGTGTGCAGGGGTCATGGGGAGCCCAGATTGGCCCCTTAAAAAGCAGTGTCACACACACACACACACACACACACACACACACACACACACACACACACAAACCCTCAGCACCTCCTCCTATAACAGACATCTGCAGCCTGGCTCCTTTCTTTCTTATGTCATGTGTGTGTGTGTGCCGTCACACCCGAGGCCTGAGGGGCGGCTCCTGAATTTATGGCCCATTGTGGGAGGCAAAACAGTGCACTTACAGACCCTGTACACACACACACACACACACACACACACACACACACACACACACACACACACACACACACACACACACACACACACACACACACACACACACACACACACACACACACCAGAGGGGAACCGTCTAGGTATTCAGTGGAGGCCCAAGAAGAAATTGAAAAGAAAATAATTTTCCCCCCTATTAAATTATTTGTATTTGTTATTTATTAGTTTTTATTCACTGAAATAACAGTAATAATGTCCCTAAATTGTTCAGATCTTGGACTCACTTTGTTTCAGCAAATATGGGGTTAAATATTTGGACCAGCCTCCACCGGCAAATGGTATTTGATTGACAGCAAGCCAGCAACCCTTCACGAAGACCCGATTCTGGTCATGACATGGGGATGACAATTTTGATGACAGGTGTCTTAACCAATCAGAATTTCATTGAGTTGTGGGGTTAGCCAATCACAATTAGTTGAGTTGTGGGTGTGATATTTCCAGTAACCTCGCGTCACCAGGCTCTTTTCGGCGAGAAAGAGCCTGGCCTCCGTCCACAAGTGATTTTGTCACCCTGCCTGGTTCCGGCCTAGAGGCCGCCCTAGACAGGAAGTAACAGCGGAAATAGCTTGTTAACTTGACAATTAGACACAACTAGTGTCCTCTAGAGAGAGAGTGGCGTCAGCGGAGGACCAAAATGCGAGACTCATTAGCCAATGAACAGCCAGGAATGGGTCTCGCGCTACTTTTGCATGCTAAAATAAAGCTGATAATGTACAATTTGATTCAAGGGATGAAAAACCCTTTCACAGTACAACACAAACTGTCTATTTTGCTGCAACTCAAGAGTGCTGCTTAATCCAGGACCTTACTTCCTGGAACTCTTGAGAGTAAAAAACTGGTCCATTGGAGTGAATGGAGATGTCGGGACTCTTCTACATGGCTCTGGACACAACGAATCAGAAAATATAACGGCAAACAACAAAACAAAAGATGGACGTACCGAACAAAGTTTTTGAAGAAGTTCTTGTAGAAACATTGCGGATTCACAATCTCACATATTTTAAGCCAATACAGAAGCTTTACTTTTCAAACAAATGGCCAGTTCATGGAATAGTTATTACGCTAGTTGTCTGTCCGCTGTTATCGATAATGGAGGATCGAGTACAACAGTTGAAGCATCTCTGCTGCCTGTGCTGGGAAAGACATTGATTGATTGATTGATTGATTGATCATAAGATTTCACATGGCGAGTACTCCATTGTCTTTGGCTCTCCAGAAATCTTCCTCAGCAGTTACTAGACATGTGCTAACGCTACTATACAACTTGTGTTGTTGTTCTTTTCAGGCTCTAGCTAACGTAACCTCGCCGCGTCAAGCTAACGGCAACAAAGATGTTTTTTGGCGCACTTGTTTCCGGTTCCTTGGTTTACGCCCCATGACAAAAAGCGGGGTGAAAGGTGCCCAGACTAATTTCCAGGGATTGGCGAATCCAAGCCAACCAGGAGACGAGACGGACGACAAGGAGGGAGGAGTTAATGATGATTCGGAGATTTCGGAGAAGTAGGAAGTGTGGCGGAGTTTTCAAACCAAAGGATTTAATGATTGAAAATTAGAGCTATCAACCTGCAACAAGCAATATTTTCGCCATTTCCAGGCTAGCAACTGGGAACTTTACCCTTAGTTTACATGCAGTTGAGCACAAGAGGCTATATTACTGCTGTGCTGTGCTGTGCTGTGGGTTGCTTGTTGCTTTTTGGAGGATTTGGGTTTTGTCTTCAAGTGAACCACTGTGAACGTCATTGGTAAGTTATAATTTTATTTTATTTTATTGCTGGTGGTGTCACTGGGGCAGCCTATGTCGGTGTGCAGGGGGAGTTTTGGACGGTGTCCACCCGCTATGCCGACCACCCGCAATGCCGACCTTAGGTTTAGGCGTGGGGGGTGGGAGAGGTTAGGTTTTGGGTTAGGGTCTGGGGGAGGTTAGGTTTAGGCGTGGGGGGTGGGAGAGGTTAGGTTTTGGGTTAGGGTCTGGGGGAGGTTAGGTTTAGGCATGGGGGGAGGTTAGGTTTGGCGTGGGGGCTGGGAGAGGTTAGCTCCACCGACACGTTGCACGCCGCCTCGCTCAGCTGGTTGTGCTTGTGGGCTATCGGCATTGCGACCTGTCGGCACTGTGACCTGTTGGCACATAGACGCGGCACCTTTTGGACCCGCACACGGGTTGTGTTGTGTCTCGCTTCACTTCGCTTGCCACGAGACCCTCGGAGTTACTACATTAACGTCACTGCGTGCTTGTTTCCACAAACCCGCCTGAGTCTGTCTTGAGTTCGTTGTGCTTTTAATTTCAGAGTCTTCACCTGGTCTTTCTGTGTATTGAGCTAATTGTTAAAACTGTGGTTGTGTTATTGACAGTGACAGCCATTTGTTTATGTAGCCTAATGTAATTTTCATAGCTGAGGAGGAGTAGTGGAGTAATTATTGTGTGTAACGATACAGCGACCTAAGCTGGCTGTGGAAGACAACTCATCATAGATATTGGGCATGTAGCCTTTCCAATAGCCTGTTTACGCCCCCCACCAATGCGTAAAGACGCATGCACGCACGCAGGGACGTGCAGAGAACATTAGAGGGGCAGGGGCTCAAATTCATAAAAGGGCACTACAGCCGCCGTCCGGAGGGCGGCGCCGGAAATTTGAGGCAATTTGAAGGCCAATTTAGGGGTATAACTCATTTTAAATATTCTGATTTTAACCAGATTTAGAGGAATATCTCATTTTAGGATGAGACTTTGACAAACATACATACCTGATTCACGTTGACTGACTGATATATCTGTCAGACTGTGTGCGCCTGTGCTGCTGCTGTCCGTCTGCATGGTTGCTCTGGCTGAGTGGAGTGCGCACTGCTGGAGTGGGTGGGGACGGGCCACATGCCCGTCCCCACCCACTCCACTTTATAAAAAAAGCCCTGAAAATACTTTATACTTTATAAAAAAGCCCTGAAAATACTAGATAAAAAACCCTTTTCTCATCACCACTGTCATGTCATACGTAAATATGACATGCTAAGTTTTGAGAACTTTAGAAATTTCACCTCTGCCTGTCTAATATACAAAGTTCTACATGGACTGGCGCCGCCTTCTCTTGCTGACTTCATCAAATATCGTTCAACTGCCAACTCGACCCGTGTCACTCGGGCCATCACGAACAAGGTCTGTGAGGTCCCCTTTAGAAAAACTTCCTTTAGCCAGAAGACCTTATCCTTCATGGGAAGCACCCTCTGGAATAATCTACCTACCTCTATTAGAGAATGCCCTAGTCTCGCCACCTTCAAAGGCCAGTTGAAACTATGGCTCAGATCACACCTAACATATCGCTGCATGCTCTGTGTGTTTTATTCATTTTAGGTTTTACTAACCTTTTGAACTATTCATTTTTTGGTACTATTAATTGTGTGTGTTTTAATAATTTTTGGTTTTACTAATCTTCTGTACTATTAATCTTTTTAGTACTATTATTTTTTTTTCTCTCTTTCATGATTACATCAACCTGCCATGGGACTACAGGTGGAAACTAGCCCTTGGGCTATAACCTGGCATGTTTACTGTACGGCTGTACTGTTCATTAACGTGTAAAGTCCCATTCTTTAAATAAATGAATCTGAATCTGAATCTGAATGCGTTTTTGGGTTGGTGCCTTCAGGGGCGGTTTAGAAAAACACTGCTCCATGCAGAGGCCTATTACAAATGGTGCATTCAAGGCCAAGAGAGCTCGGAAAAGGCATTTCTCTTTGAATGCTGCCTTCAGTGATGGCATGGAAAGGGCAATTTCCATACAAAGCACCATTAGAAATGCATTCATGGTCAGGAAAGGGCACTTTTTATTTTATTTTTTCATGTGTCTGAGCTGTTTGTTTTGTTCATGTGTTGTTGGAATGAAAATGAAAAATGTATTATAATAAAAAAAAAAAAAGAAAAAAAAAAGGCCACTTTTTACAGACTGAAAAAAAGGCAGGGGCTCAAGCCCCCTTTCATGTCTATGTGTGCACGTGCCTGCACGCACGCAGACCTCAGACTTGCACGTACAGTAGGGTATAGTGTGTGTGTGTGTGTGTGTGTGTGTGTGTGTGTGTGTGTGTGTGTGTGTGTGTGTGTGTGTGTGTGTGTGTGTGTGTGTGTGTGTGTGTGTCAGAGTGGGACATTCTTTTTAAGCGGTTTTATTCACTTGATCCCAGCATTGCATGGTTTTTAGTTATTCCGTTTTGGACCAGGTTTGATCAGTATAATATATATTTTACATTTGGGTTTATTGCCTGTGTGCGTGCGTGTGGGGGTGGGTGGGTTACGTTATAGAAGGCCCGGTTCTGATAGGCACGGTTCGCCACTGACACACACACACACACACACACACACACACACACACAGGAGTATCGCCTTTGAAACAGATCCTCCCAACATGTCTAAATATGTCAGAGTCTTTGGTTGCCATGGAGGCGGATCAAACATCGGACGCCTCCACTGTGCATGTGCTGACAGGTCAGATCCAATGCTTGATCCTGATTGGCTGAACCTGAGGGGGCTGCCACAACTTTTAGGAGTCAATCAATCAAACTGTATTTGTACAGCGGGCTTTTGGAACAATGGCTCGGCAAAGCAATCTGCAGAGAGGACTGCACAGCTTAGAAATAATCTGCAGAGAGGACTGCACACCTTAGAAACAGAAAGAAGGAGCAGTGAAGACAGACAGGAGGTAAAGCCCCCGGCCGGCTTCAAACATGAAGAACACCTGCTCCTCTATCAAACACACGCACCAAGGGAATCCCGCTGTAGACTATCATCCCTTATCAGCTCGTATTGATGTCAGCTGCTAAATCCACTGACAGCGTCCAGCAGAGACGTGGATCTGGAAGGGGAGCACATAGGTTTTCTGTGCTTTGATAAAGTGGAGACATGGGCTGTAAAAAAGAAAAAAAAATGCTTACACAACACAAAACCCCACAGCTTAACCAGCAACGGACAGAAAATCAATAGAATAGTCCACTAATATTCAGGCCGTTCTCACTCCAGCCATGTCATATCAGCGCTTTGTCTGCACCTCGCTCACTCCAGCCACGTCACATATCAGCGCTTTGTCTGCACCTTGCTCACTCCAGCCACGTCACATATCAGCGCTTTGTCTGCACCTTGGGCGCTGGATGCAACGCGCCCGGTACCGGTACAGCAGCACAGCACTGAGACGGTGCTTATAAAGTAAGAAATTACCTTTTAAGAATAGCTGATAGTGGTGAATCTTTGCCCGGGCGAGCGAGTGAAACTTTCCTCACCTTGCTGTGAACGTACAGTAGCTTTAGGTTGTATCACTCTGTAGCTGATGATGATGCTTCACAACAACATCAACACATGTGAAGCAACAGCGGACATGTATGAGCACATAAACTGTATAGTCTAGTGATGCGTGGGTGCACCTAGAACCCGCCGGGTCCCGCGGGCTGGGTTGGCAAATTATGAAAATATTGCGGGTGCGGGCGGGGCAGGCTCAGAACGTGACAAAGCAACATTATTAAATAATTTAGAGCAGTGAAACACGCAGAGTAATTAACCTTAAGATGTGAACTCTCTCTCACACACACACGTAGGCCTACAAACAATCAGACAGACTCCTGCTGCACTCTCTATAGCGCAACTCATCCAGAGCAGTACAACTGTTGCGCACGGCAGCATGTGAGTGTCTGTGTGTGTGTGAGAGAGAGGGGGGGAGAGAGACAGAGTTATTAGCTACTTTGCACACCTTGGAAGCTTTGCTGCGCTCCTCCAGAGTCCGGAGACATATTACATTAAATTGGCCGTTGCGGGCTGCTGGGTTGGGCTGGGTTGGGAATTTTCAGATATTTTAACGGGCTGGGCGGGGCGGGCTGGCTCCAATGACGGGTTGGGTTGGGGCATGGCTTAAAAAACCCTGACCCGCGCATCACTAGTATAGTCATTCAGGATGCGACCAAACAGCAAACAATTCCCCATTGGTTCCGGACTCTTTTGTTCACTTACAAAAGTTTTCAATAGCTTATTAGGCGTTTGACATACTTTCGCAGACTCTCCCAGCCAGTGTGTGAATTGCCCAGAAAGCAGAAAGCGGCGGTGAGATGTGCTGTCTTGTTTGCTGTGTGCGTCAGCTCGATTCTCCTCATTGTGATGTTGAGATAAGATAAGAGAGATGAGAGAAGAGAAGAGAGGCGTACAGTAGGAGGCAAACGCCATCTCCCAGGCGCCTCCGTTCTTCCTCTCATTCAGTTTACACTGCTAGGCATTTAGCTGACACTTTTACCCAGAGAGCCTTCAAACATTTAGCTGACACATCTGGTGTGTTCCCGAGACCCATAAATGTCGTAAAAATCATTGAATATAGCTCACCAACAGATACAAAAACATGCCATGTGTTTAATGTACATCCAAAGAACTGCCGCAAGCTGAACAATGTTTTTTTCCTACAGTATCTAAAGAAGGCCTAAAAATGTAAAATATCACTGTAGTGCCCCCATGGGTGGATTTTTCCTTCTTTTTTTGCACCAGATTCATTCTAGATCCCTGAAAAGTGTTAATTTTAGAGGTGATCGGAGCAACGATGTGCCTTGAAAAAACTGTACAAACAGTCAGCTCTCCACTCAAACAAACAGCTCTCCAATTGTAAGATAATAATAATATTAATACTGTAATAATAATAATAATAAACTGAACTGAGTCTTCAGCCCACAGAATGTTTTAAATATTTTTTTACACTGACCTTGTTGGCCTTTTACCAACACAGATTCTTGTCCATTCATGGTACAGGACATCTGAAGCATTCCACACTGCAACCTCTTTGTACATTTGATAAGAGAATAAAACATTGTGCTGCTTGATGCAATGTTCTGTGATTTTAATAAAAGTATAAGAAAAACAAAATGGATGTATTTTCAATATTTCAGCCTTTTGAGCTCCGCTTTTCCCATCCCACTTTAGGTCGACATGCATTATTAATTGGCCCGTCTCTGAGAAAGTACCGGCGCTCTGCCGAGTGAATAAATCCTGACGGCAAATAGGATGTGAGTGAGAAATGGGTCAGAGAATGGCTCGGTACGATATGACTCAGCATATCTCTCTCTCTCTCTCTCTCTCTCTCTCTCTCTTGCTCTCACCCAGCCTCACTAAGCTGTTTAAATGGGAAATGTGTCTGCCTCTCTCTCTTTCTCTCTTTCTTCATCTAATCTCTCTCACTCACTCACTCACTCACTCACACAACACTCACTCCATTAAAACTCCCAAAGGTTCCGGTTCCTACATTGAGATGCTCAGTGTGCAGTGGCCTCGCTCGCCCCTCGCTCGCCGTAGCATGCTAATTGAGCTGCCTGCTGTCCCTCTCTCTCCCTCACACAGAATAACAAGCTTTTATTTCAACCCTTTTGCAATGCCTACATTTGAGCATGGGTGGCCCCATCTGAATTCACAATAATAAACAATAAACAGTATAGAGCACTCTTCAACAAAGTGCTTTACAATTAAAAGAAGACAACAATAAAATGAATTGATGTAAACGTATAAGAGGTAAGTCAACAATGTACAACGGAGGGTGTGGAGGACAGGCGGGGCGTGGCGTCTGAGACACAGGCATTGTCACTGCAAAGGTCCCAATTGTCATAGTTTTGTAATATCATTCTTTATTATGTTACTTTTTGCATTCAGTTATTCAGTCCTCATTCATTTAATCTTGTTGTTCATACTCTGTTCTAACTCTGCTGTCATTCCAGACCCAGCCACTCCCACCTGCCTGTCTTCCCTCAGTAGTTTCACCTGTGTGCCAATCATCCCCACTCACCTGCTCCTCATTCCCTAATCAGCTCCCTAGTATATCTTCATGTCCATTCCACCAGCTCTCTGCCAGATTGTAATTGCCATCCACCGAGAAACAGCTCAGCTCCATAGCATTCGGTTTTTGATCTTGTTCTGTATTTTCTGCCTCAGTTAACCTTTTGGAATCTTGCCTGTTTTGTTTGTTGGAGTTTGTTTTGGAGTAAAGACTTTTGACTTTGGAAACTTGTCTCTTGAGTCGTGCATTTGGGTCCAGGTTTTGTATCTGATCGTGACAGAACAATCTGGCCTCGTGGAGTGTCGGGGGGGGGAATGAGTCTGTGGCACAGAGTGTCCCTGGTTTCCCCTCTTCTGTCTTCTTATTCCCTCTGTACTGTAAGGTCTAACATCTTGTCGTGTTCCTTACACAACCTGTCCTCCAGGTTCTCCACAGGAGCGCTTCTCTGGTGAGTCCAGCAGCTGTCGGCCTTTTTTGACTCAATGCTCTTTGGCCTTTGAACTTCAGCCTTCCGCCTTTCCCACTGAACGCTCCAAAGTGGCCTACATCATCTCCCTGCTCACGGACCGAGCTAGGCTGTGGGGAACAGCTGAGTGGGAGAGGCAGTCCTCAGCCTGCTCCTCTGCTGAGACATTTTCAGCAGAATTGAGGAAAGTATTTGATCACACTACTTCGGCCCGGCAGGCAGCGAGGGCTCTGCTTAACCTGAGACAGGGAGAGCGACCGGTGGCGGACTACTCCATCGAGTTCCGGACAATTGCCACTGAAACTAAGTGGAACTCTTCCTCTTTGTATGATGCCTTTTACCATGGATTATCTGAGAAAATCAAGGATGAACTGGCCGCTCGAGAACTACCTAGCGAGCTTGACTCTCTCATTGATCTGACCATACGTATCGATAACCGTATGAGAGAGAGAAAGAGGGAGAGATTGCAGTCTGCAGTTTCCCGTGCACCGGTCCGCTCTTTTCCTGTTCCCACAGAGCCAGTGAAGCAGCTACGCGCCTTGCCCTCAAGCCCACCCTCATTCTCCTTCTGAGTTTCCTGACCTGTCTAAGGTGCCTCCAACCTATCTAGAGTTGAAGGAGGTGTTCAGCCGGTCCCGTGCCACAGCTCTGCCTCCTCACAGACCCTACGACTGTGCCGTAGATCTGCTCCCTAGCACCTCGCCTCCCAAGGGTCGGTTATTCTCCCTGTCAGCTCCAGAGATGCAGGCCATGGACAAGTACATCAGTGAGTCTCTGGCAGCTGGCATCATTCGCCCGTCTTCCTCACCTGCAGGAGCAGGATTCTTTTTCGTAAAGAAAAAAGATAAGTCTCTGCGCCCCTGCATCGACTATCGAGGACTCAACAACATCACGGTGAAGAACAGGTACCCCCTCCCACTCATGAATTCCGCTTTTGAACAGCTCCAAGGTGCCACAGTTTTCACCAAGCTTGACCTTAGAAATGCATACCATTTGGTCCGCATTCGGGAGGGGGACGAATGGAAGACTGCATTTAACACTCCCAGTGGTCATTATGAATATTTAGTCATGCCCTTCAGACTAACAAATGCTCCCGCAGTTTTCCAAACCATGATGAATGACCTGTTCAGGGACATGCTACACAGGTTTGTCTATATTTACCTCGATGACATCCTAGTCTTTTCCAGATCTCCTGAGGAGCATGAGGGTCATGTGAGGAGGGTCCTGCACAGACTCCTGGAGAATCGCCTTTTTGTAAAGGCAGAGAAGAGTGAATTTCATGTCCCAGAGATGTCATTTCTGGGGATGGAGCTCAAGGGAGGAAGCATCGAGATGGACCTGGCCAAGGTTCGTGCGGTTGCAGAGTGGCCTCAGCCCACATCCCGTACAGGGCTTAACCGTTTCCTAGAGTTTGCCAACTTCTACAGACGATTTATCCGGAACTATAGCTCCGTGGCAGGTCCCCTCACAGCTCTTACCTCAACTAACATACCCTACTCTTGGTCTCCCGCTGCTGAAGCAGCGTTTCAGGAGCTCAAGAGACGTTTCACCAGTGGCCCCATTCTCACGCACCCTGACCCCTCCAAGCAGTTTGTGGTGGAGGTAGACGCCTCAGGCATAGGGGTGGGGGCTGTCCTGTCCCAACGCTCAGCCGGGGATCAGAAGGTGCACCCCTGCGCCGTTCTTCTCCCTGAAGTTGTCGCCGGCGGAGAGGAATTACTCCGTAGTAGATCGGGAACTGCTGGCAGTCGTGTTGGCCTTGAAGGAGTGGAGACACTGGCTCGAGGGGGCGGAACTCCCCTTTGTGGTTTGGACAGATCATAAAAACTTAGAGTATCTACGCACTGCCAAAAGGGTGAGTTCCCGCCAGGCTCGTTGGGCTCTGTTCTTTGATCATTTTAACTTTACTCTCTCCTACCGCCCAGGCTCCAAGAACATCAAACCTGATGCCCTCTCCCGCCAGTTTCAGAAGGAGGAGGATTCTACGGAGATGGAACGGATCCTTCCTCCTTCCTGTCTGATTGGAGCTCTGGTCTGGGACATTGAGGGTAAGGTTAAACAGTCACACTCTGATTCGCCTGCACCCAGTAACTGTCCAGATGGCCGTCTGTTCGTCCCAGATCATCTCCGCTCTCAGGTCCTCCAGTGGGGACACTCCTCTCATCTGGCCTGTCACCCGGGAGTGCAACGCACCCTGGCTCTCCTTCGTCAGCGGTTCTGGTGGTCCTCCATGGAGGAAGACACAGGGGAGTTTGTGGCCGCTTGTCCCGTGTGCTCCCAACACAAGACCTCCCGCCAAAGTCCGGCAGGCCTTCTCCAACCCCTGTCCGTACCTCATCGTCCCTGGTCCCATATTTCGCTGGACTTTGTCACTGGCCTGCCTCCCTCCGAAGGTAACAGTTATTCTGTCTGTTGTTGACCGCTTTTCCAAATCTGCACATTTCATTCCTCTGCCTAAGCTTCCCTCGGCCAAAGGGACAGCTGAACTGTTATTGACTCATGTGTTCCGCCTGCACGGCATCCCCAGTGACATCGTCTCTGACCGGGGGCCACAGTTCACCTCTGCTTTCTATAAGGAGTTTTGCAGATTGTTGGGGGCTTCGACGAGTCTGTCCTCAGGATTCCATCCACAGTCCAACGGCCAAACTGAGTGGAAGAACCAGGACATGGAAACGGCTCTGCGGTGCATCGCCTCACATGCGCCTTCTTCCTGGGCCAAGCAGTTGGTGTGGGTAGAGTATGCCCACAACACTCTTCCCACCTCTGCCACTGGCCTGTCCCCCTTCCAGTGCGCCTGTGGCTATCAACCTCCACTCTTTCCAGAACAGGAGAAAGAGGCCAGTGTCCCCTCCGTCCAGGTGTTCATCAGACGCTGCCGCCGCACCTGGCTCAGGGCCCGCTCCGCTCTCCTCAGGACGTCTGAGAGGTATCAGAGATCGGCCAACAGGAGGCGCTCCACAGCTCCCCAGTACAGACCCGGTCAGCGAGTTTGACTCTCCACCCGGGACATACCTCTTAAGGTGGAATCTAAGAAGATGGCTCCCAGGTTCATTGGTCCGTTCCCCATCTCCCAGGTCATTAACCCCGCGGCGGTGCGCCTGCGCCTCCCACCTACCATGAAGATTCATCCCACCTTCCACGTTTCCCGCATTAAGCCAGTCAAGGTCAGCTCTTTGCAGCCCGCCCCCAGACCCCCGCCCCCCGCCCGGCTCATTGATGGTGGGCCGGCTTATACGGTTCAGTGCCTGCTCAAGTCGAGACGTCGAGGGAGGGGGCTGCAGTATTTGGTGGACTGGGAGGGCTATGGCCCTGAGGAGCGTTCTTGGGTCCCTGCTCGCAGCATCCTGGACCCAGATCTCATCTCGACGTTCCATCGGTCCCATCCTGACCAGCCCTGTGGGACGTCAGGAGCCGTCCCTTGAGGGGGGGGCTCTGTCATAGTTTTGTAATATCATTCTTTATTATGTTACTTTTTGCATTCAGTTATTCAGTCCTCATTCATTTAGTCTTGTTGTTCATACTCTGTTCTAACTCTGCTGTCATTCCAGACCCAGCCACTCCCACCTGCCTGTCTTCCCTCAGTAGTTTCACCTGTGTGCCAATCATCCCCACTCACCTGCTCCTCATTCCCTAATCAGCTCCCTAGTATATCTTCATGTCCATTCCACCAGCTCTCTGCCAGATTGTAATTGCCATCCACCGAGAAACAGCTCAGCTCCATAGCATTCGGATTTTTGATCTTGTTCTGTATTTTCTGCCTCAGTTAACCTTTTGGAATCTTGCCTGTTTTGTTTGTTGGAGTTTGTTTTGGAGTAAAGACTTTTGACTTTGGAAACTTGTCTCTTGAGTCGTGCATTTGGGTCCAGGTTTTGTATCTGATCGTGACACCAATGCGCTCTGGCATATGGATGGGTGGGTACGATAAACTGAAGTCATATGGCATTGCCATCAATAGAGTTGCAACACTTCAGAAACTCACATTCAATCACATTCCAAGGATATATAGCCTACCGCTGACTGAGTCGGAGACTGAGCTATGTACAGTATGTATGTAGGCTACACTCTAGTTGGCAGTGCTCTCCTAACTTGTTTTGATGGAGTTGATTTTTCTTTTTTTACATTTCGACTTTATTCTCAACATTTCGTCTTTATTCTCGTTACAGTATTTCAACTTTATTCACGAAATTCCAACTTTAATCTCAACATTTCGACTTTATTCTTGAAATAAATAAATAAAAACTTGCTCCTGATTTATTTTTTCTTCTGCCTGGTTCTTAAATTTCGACTTTTTTCATGAAATCTGAAATTTTTAATGTAATTTTTATTTTTCATCATGCCCTAATACTCCTTCATAACAATGGGGTTAGAAACCAGTGATAAAAATTGTTTAAAATAGCTAGTTTAAGATACAAACTGAAAATAAGTATAATTAAGAAAAGTAGCAAAATAATCATTGCTATTCTCTCTCTACGCTCTTCTCCTCCTCCATGTTTGTTCTCTGCATCATTTCAAAAGTAGGCCTGTGCACATCCCACCTTCATCCAGGTGCAGGGCAAAAGGCGTGATATTCAGTAGGAGAGAATGAATGTCTGCACACCGGTTAAGCTCCCATAATTTAATAATTGAATAAGCGCAACGTTTCGACCCCACGCGGGTCTTCTTCAGGCAATCAATCAATCAGTTCTCTGCATCATCCAATACGGGTATATGGGTAGCTAGCTAGCGACAAAACAAAACAAACACTTGAAATCTGATCGGCATGGTTATCTATATGCTAAGTTGCATTTCCCGTAATGTGACTTGAATCACATTTCATATATCACAGATAAAAGTCCGAATCCATATCTTTACGTCGGTGCTTTTTTGCTGATGAAATATCCAGCTGGCATCTGATATGCGACCAAATCGGCCCACCTCAACATATTTTGATACAAGCTTCGCTGTGTGTGAATCCACCCATGTCAGCGTTTCACTATCAATTGTGAGAGAGTGTGTGCACATGTGCAGGAATGCAGGGGGGGTGGACACAATAGCCAGACGTGTCTTGGAGGCCCAGCTTTGCGGCCTTTTGTTGGTTTCTAATAATGCCTGAGGGTGAGATCAGGGGGAAGCTGACAAAATGAAGGGAGGAGGCGAGGGTGAGATCAGGTGGAAGCTGACAAAATGAAGGGAGGAGGCTAGGGGGGGTCTGCTTTGAATAGCTTTGATACCTTTCCTTGGCTGAGTGGGAGGAATTGATTGACTTATGAGGTATGAAAACGACAAGCCTGCTGTGTGTGTGTATGTGCGCGCGCGCGCGCGCGTGTGTGTGTGTGCGCGCATGCATGTGCAAGCATTCATGTGTGCATGCGTGCCTGCGTGTGTGTGTGTGTGTGTGTGTGTGTGTGTGTGTGTGTGTGTGTGTTCGCGTGTGTGTGCAGGGAGGTCTCTGTCAGGAGCATCTGTTGAGGCACGGGGCAGATGGAGTGTGTGAGGATCTGTGTGTGTGTGTGTGTGTGTGTGTGTGTGGGAAGCCGTGTGTGAAGGCACGAGCTCCATTCTCCTCTCCTTCCTCCCCCTGCCTCCTGCCTGGCCGGGACGTCCCACAGATGTGTCAGTCAGTCTAACACTGAGGAGACAATGGGAGGAGGCTGACCAGGCCAGGCTGCACCCTGACCTCAGACACACACACACACACACACACACGCACACACACACACACACACACACACACACACACACACGCACACGCACACGCACACACACACACACAAACACCCCCCCCCCCCCCCCCCCACACACACACACACACACACACACACACACACACACACACACACTTCATAAGACAAACATTTGCACACATGCATTGAAGGGGCACCCAGTGTGCATCCTGCTGTCACTGGTAGCCTCAACTCAACCTCTTTTGACCTGCTGGAGTCTAAATGACAAGACGTTAGGTACACACATCCACTTATCCATCCTCACTTGACTCATTTGCTTCCAGGCATATAGAGTGCCAAAGTCGCACCCTCTTCTGGGTTGGGCATACGACCTATAGTAATAGATTTCATTCCCATTCATTTTCTATGTTTTGTAAAATCCTTATAAAAAGAGTTTTACTTGGTCAAACCAGCGATTAAGCTACAGTATAGACCTTATTCGATTGACGTCACTCACGTACGGGCACGCCCACTGCCGCCATGTTGTTGACATAGCGCAGCCGCTTTAAGTGACAGCCTATGTAAGAGCAGAGTTTATAGGAAGCTAGCCGCCGTTAGCATTACCTGTATCATTCCAATTGTGTTCGGATGGTGACCTGCGTTACACACGGCTGTAGTAATGACAGCAATAAAGTCCCCGTGGTTTGTTTCTATCTCTACCGTCCACAGACGTGAAGGGAGCGAGACGGAGGATACGTCAGCAGCACAGGAGATGTGTGGATAGTTAGGAGAGACAGGTGAAACTTTCTGACAGCTCCTCACAGCAAAGTCTGTTCACCTCGTTTTTTCTTTTGTTTATTATTACAGGCATTAACGGCAGCATACAAACAACAACTCTGGGGTTTTTATTGCTGTCATCACTATCGCTATTTTGTGATGGAACAGAAACGACAATAAGGCCGTTACTATAGTTTCAGCTGCAGGACGGTATGTCAACAATATGGCGCTGTCCGGGGTTAGCGAATAAGGTCTATATTTAGAATCAGGAGACACCATAACATTTCACGCGGTCCAACAACATAAAAGGCGGATAAAATAAATAAATAAATAAAAATCCTCTAAAATGTCTAAATATTGCTGAATGACTTGGTTTGACCAAAACTTTTTATAAGCATTTTATGAAACGTATGGAAAAATGAATGCAGAATGAAATCTCTAATACTGTAGAACGCGGAAGAGGGCACAACTTTGGCACTCTATTGGATTTTGTCTTTCTTTGTTGTTTTTTTCTTTTATGCTATTAGCATAACATTAGCTGGCAAATTAATGATAATCTTCCTTGGGTCATCACAAAAAAATAATAATAAAAGGAAAGATTAATTTAAATAAATCCTAAAAATACAGTTTTCCCTCTAAAGATTTCTTGACTGATTGGCCCAGAGGGGGACAGCATCATTCATAGGGGACAACATGTCATCTGTTGCCTTCTTCCTTTTGGTTTTTCTCAATTAATTTTAGTGGGTTGTTCTCCCTTCTAATTCTCTGCTGTGCTGTGCTCTTTTGATGATCATCATAGTACAAATTCTAGGCACCATGGAGAAAAATGATAAGCATCCTATAGAGACAAATCTTACCTTGAATATTATTTGCTTTATTCATATGTTTTATTACCTTTTACTTGTATCCTTATTACCTTTCTACTCTCA
>NC_139625.1:70696752-70706752 GCF_964638095.1 Poromitra crassiceps
ACTTCTACTCAAGTACAGAATGTCAGTACTTTTCCCATCTCTGCTCCTGACAGCATGCAGAAAGCTGGCACACGGCTGCCCTCTCCTCCACCCACACCCCTGTCTGACACACTATCCTCACCACACACACACCCTGTTCAGATGGGTGCCCCCCACACAGGCACACACACACACCCTGTTCAGATGGGTGCGCCACACACACACATACACACACACCCTGTTCAGATGGGTGCGGAGCCAAAATACAGTAAGAGCGTGGGACAAAGTGACAGAGCGTGGACTGACTGTAGACTGTCCCGTTCAATTCCCACATCACAGTCACACCGGGAGAATCAGTCTAATGGATACAGCCATCTCTGGGAAAGAAAAGAAAAGAAAAGAAAAGAAAAGAAAAGAAAAGAAAAGAAAAGAAAAGAAAAGAAAAGAAAAGAAAAACAAACTTTTCCACACAGCCACATTTTGAATGTACAAACCTGTCACAGTAAAACATTTACAGTGTCCAAACAACTTGAATTTGGATTGTTAAAAGAGTAGATCGTTTGATTGACACTATGCACCAATATGAACACTTTGGCCGATACCGATAACCAATATTAACAGCTGTTATGGCCGATAACCGATATTTACCGATGTCGATATGATCTGTATAAAAACTAGGGCTGTCAAACGATTAATTTTCTTAATCGCGATTAATCTTGCGATTAACTATAGTTAATCGTGATTAATCGCATCTTTGTATCGCATGTTTAAAATGCCATTATTTTGCATTTCAAAGCATTTTTAATTCGATATTAATAATTCTTACCAGTGTGTCGTGATTGGGAATCAAATGAATGCAAATAAATGTACTTTGTGATTTGTATTTTAGATTTATTTTCAATTCAATAGAAGTGCAATGTAGACAGGAGGTAACAATGTCTACAAAATATATCTTGAACAGAAAATAAATGCACAATTGTAAACAGTGCAGTACACGCTCCAGAACCGATACTTCCGGCGGCAGCGCTGTGGAGCAGTCGAAACCCAAAATGACACAGCCGAAGAAGGCTGTGTCTGAGCTAAAAACTTTGGCACTTCCATGTGAATAATGGCTCGGTATTGGAAACTACGGAAGATTTTGGAGTACATTGGCGCCGTAGCATTGGATAACAACATTGTGTGTGAGGCAGGTACAGTTTTATTGTGATTGTCATTGGAGCCGACCTCCCAGTGGCTCCACCCGCGCATCCGAGACTCTGAAGGAAGAATGACTGATAATTCTCGCGTTGAGGCTACGGCGAAGCTAGCTGCTCCGGTATGCTTAGCTTTTAGGTGATAGCTTAAACTTCGGTGATATTTTAATTCCGTTTTACACAAGGTGCAAACTACTGTTGACTTGTCCACTGTGCCATTTGGGAGTTTTGAACCATTTAGGTTCGAGCCATTTAGAAGCGTGTTGCTGTTATGGCGTTATGGTCGGCCCTAATAAAAACACATTTCTATGATGATCACATTTTGTACATACTGAAAAACTAATGTAAATAGTGAGAATTTGAAAAAGTAATGTATTTCTTTATTTCCAAAACATTTGGAAAAGCCCATGAATCATATAGATCATTGTTTCCTCTCAATGTGAAAAATTTGGCTGATACTGATAACCGATATGAACATTGCAACATGGGACAAAGTCAAGGTTACAGTGTGCCGGACAGGCGGACGGACTGTGCTGGTTACAGTGTGATGGACAGGCGGACGCACTGTGCTGGTTACAGTGTGACGGACAGGCGGACGGACTGTGCTTGTACTGAGTGCATGTAAAGCAAGTTTTAGCCTGCATTACATCTCAATGTTGTGTAACTGACTATGTGTCAGCTAGGGGCTGCGCAATAAAACGATAGTAATATATATGGCAATTAGGGATGTGGATTTTCGGTTAATTTTACTTTCGACTAACCGACACTTTTAGTTAAACATCGGTTAATAAAAAAAAAAAGTGAAATATTAAGACAGTGGCATGTGCCTTTCATTCCACCGCTCCATAGGGTTTCAGACTGCATTTTTGCGACCATTATTTCAGTGTGCGAGTCCGGTACTGCATTGCTCCCTACACTACCAAATCTGCTTGAATTTGTCTTATGTCATAGACTGTCTGTAATAATAATATTTAATTTGGCGACTGACTCGGGCTCCACAGGCACACAGTGCACACAGTGAGGCTGCTGATCTCATAGGAGAAGGCGGGGCAGCGGGGGGAAGCGACACAGAGAGACAAGCCACTTTTACACAACCTCACGCCTGTGAATGAAAGCCATGATTGTTGTGGGATTATTACGGGACACAGATCCGATTCCGGAGAGAACTTACGTTATGGATATTATTCAGTAGAATCGATGTGGAAGACGCAGCTTGTTGCTTTAATCTTGAAACATGACGTCTTCCACATGGATTCTACTGAAAATACCCACAGTGGATATTTTCAGTAGAATCCATGTGGAAGACGCTTGTTGCTTCAAACAAGTCGAGCGATCTGTCTCTAAACACTAAGCGAACGTAAAAGTGAAAGTTAGAACCTCGGCGGAGAAATGCAGTTTTCCCCACACTGTCTGGCTCGTCAGGTAACATCATCATCCGATAACAGCCTTTATCCGATAAATCACATCAGTTTATGGTGTTCACATGACCACTTGATCTGGTAACTCCATAAATCAGATAATAATTGGTTCATTAGTGTGCATGTAAACACACTCATTTATTGACTTAGTCTGAGTACATTTGGGCAGGATAAGATAGTGAAAACAATGCACTCACACGCGCGCACGCGCGCGCACACACACACGTCCACCATGAAGCCGTGTTTATGAATGATTGATTGCAGTGTGGTGGAGGCCTTATGAAGCGGACAGAGCAGCACAGGGAAGGTCACAGGAACGCTGACTCATGTTCAAATGACCCCTCAGCCCACCCACCCCCCTCTCACACACTCCACTAACCAGCCTGGTCGCCAGAATAAAATGTCTGCACTGTACGTTTCTGCAATCCACCCATACATACTGTAGAATATGAACATCTCGGAACCAAAATATATTGCATATCACGTTTCTAGATACGTGAATATTAATGTTATACACGTTATAGTCTGCTTTTTTTTTTCTTAGCAAGTCCCCCCCCCCTTTGTATTGTACAAATTCAAGTGAATAATAACAATATGTACACACACAAAATTTCCATATCAGGGGTACAACACAACTACAAAAAGAAAGAAAACAAGGCTAGGTCGAAAGCTAGCATATGGCCAGCACAGAAAGCATTGACGAGCCTGTTGTGGAGGGCTGTCAGTGGCAAAAGTATATGAGTATATAAGGATATAATGGGAAATCAGTATGGTAAGAAAGCCCTAGAAAATAATTATTTAATTGTGTAGTTGCATTTAATAAAACATTTTATTATAATACATTTGTGTGTGTGTGTGTGTGTGTGTGTGTGTGTGTGTGTGTGTGTGTGTGTGTGTGTGTGTGTGTGTGTGTGTGTGCATGTGTATGTGTGTGTGCGTGTGTGTGTGTGTGTACGTGTGTGTGCGTGTATTTATTGTGAAATTTTAAAAGATGTGTATTTGTCACATTAAAATTACCCCACCCCTCCGTATAGCTTTTGCATTTTCAACTTCTATTGTTCTAATTACTCTTTAATCTCTCCCAGTTAGCAGTATCCCAAAATCATAAGTTCATGATAAAATAGCCTGGTGCGGTGCGGGCTTTAAAAGAACCAGGAAATAAGTTGAGCAGCACAGTCCACACATGCTGTGTGCTGTGGTTTGGTGACAAAATTAGAAGGTGAAATGCACTGTGTACTGATGAGCCAATTGTTCCACTGTTACCCTGTTGGGTTTTGACCAATTGGTCCAAGCTTCCAAAATCATAGTAATCATAGTTTGCAATAAAGATATGATTTTGGATTAATTGGTTTCCCCCTTTTGTTTCCCCAGGGCCATCCTTTCTTAGAACAAGCTTTAAATAAACATTTCTGTGTTCACTAGATGCACGTCTCCTGCTCCATCTGTAATCTTTAGAATTGAACCTTTGTGTGAAGGCCCAAGTGGTTGGTTGCAACAAGTGGTTACTTATACTGGGCCCGGCTACATCTATATGATTTCTGTGAAATAGGCCCCACCCACAACACTTTGCAAGTCAATTATATTGCAACAGTGAGGTCTTTCAAAAAACGGCATGACAGGTTTGTGCAGGACAGATGTGGTTTGGTGAAGATTTGACAAAATTTGGAGAAATAGCGAAAAAATGCTTATGGACAAAATTCTAAATGGTGGAAAATCTAGTTAGACAGAAATGGGCGTGGTCTATACAGAAAGAATGTTGATCGTAGAAGCAATGGTTCCAAAGTTATGGACCAAAACATAAAGAGGGCAGCTATAGCGCCACCGTGAGGTAAATTGGTATAATTTTTTAGGCCAGAGTAGAAGAGTACTCTATGAACCTATGTACCCAATTTGGGAACAGTCACCCTATGGTGTGTGAGCTACCGGTACTTATTGTTGCCATAGCGCCCCCTATAGTTGAAATGACACAATTGTTTTTTTTATCAGCTCAGAGTACACAGCTGCACACCTGTACCAAGGTTCATTCGCAACGGACAATGCGTTCCGGAGTTAGGGCGATCTTTGTGAACTAGGCCACACCCACAAAAATTCTGAAGTTGATTATATCGCAACGGTGCGGTCTTGCAAAAATCTGTGAAATAAGTTTTGTGTAGGACAGTCCACACAGGCTGTGTGATGTGGTTTGGTGAAGATTGGACACAATTTGAAGGAGAAATAGTGAAAAAACACTTTTGGGGACAATTCAAAATAACGGAAAATCTAGTGAGACGGAAATGGGCGAGGCCTCTATCCACAGATGTGGAATGACCCAAGGAATCCAGGGAAAAATAATTTGGATTTTAGATGCTACAGTTAAAAAGTTATGGACCAAAACGTAAAGAGGGCTGTTATACTGCCACCTAGTGGTCAACAAGTGTAATTTTTCCACCCATAGTAAAAGGTGACTGTGAACCTACCTACCAAGTTCGGTAGCAGTCTTATGGTTTCTGAGTGGGACCAAATGGGCTTGCAAATGGTCCCCCAAATGGGCTTGCAAATTGGGTGTAAACCCTGTTATAGGGCCTGCGCCACTGCGTGCGCTGGCCAAAAATCAAGAAAACATTATAAAACATTATAGCGTCTGCCATTGAAATTGTGCGATGGCCAGTAAGGGTGTTGTGGCTTTAACCAAGTGGTTTTATTTGCCTAAACATGACCAAAGTTAGGAAAGTTGTTTTATTTGCGTTTAACATTGCAAAGGTTTTCAAATTAACCACCATTTTTGTTTTATATTTATGCTGAGATTGTAGGTTTGCAGACAAGTAAAGTGCCGTTTTACTCTGCTGATTGGGTTGCTCACCCACTCCACACACACACGCACGCGCGCGCACACGCACACACATGCTCACACACGCACGCACGCACGCACACATACACACGCACGCACACACGCACACACACACAGACACCCCACTCCATCTCATCCCTGCCTCAGTACGCCTGTCCGCTCAGCATGTGCCACATCCCATCTGTCCTGCAGACAGTGGTGAGTGTGTACACATACTGAAAATAAAGGCAAGTAAACACACTGTCACAGTCTGCTCCTCTCAGCTCATATCTGATACACAATGTTACAGTCAGCTCCTCTCAGCTCATATATGATACACAATGTTACAGTCAGCTGCTCTCAGCTCATATCTGATACACACTGTCACAGTCAGCTCATATCTGATACACACTGTTACAGTTAGCTCCTCTCAGCTCATATCTGATACACACTGTTACAGTCTGCTCCTCTCAGCTCATATCTGATACACACTGTTACAGTCAGCTCCTCTCAGCTCATATCTGATACACACTGTTACAGTCAGCTCCTCTCAGTTTATATATGATACACACTGTTACAGTCAGCTCCTCTCAGCTCATATAGATACACACTGTTACAGTCAGCTCCTCTCAGCTCATATACACACTGTCACAGTCTGCTCCTCTCAGCTCATATATGATACACAATGTTACAGTCAGCTCCTCTCAGCTCACATATGATACACACTGTTACAGTCAGCTCCTCTCAGCTCATATATGATACACACTGTTACAGTCAGCTCGTCTCAGCTCATATATGATACACACTGTCACAGTCTGCTCCTCTCAGCTCATATATGATACACTGTTACAGTCAGCTCCTCTCAGCTCATATATGATACACACTGTTACAGTCAGCTCGTCCCAGCTCATATATGATACACACTGTTACAGTCAGCTCCTCTCAGCTCATATATGATACACAATGTTACAGTCAGCTCCTCTCAGCTCATATATGATACACACTGTTACAGTCAGCTCCTCTCAGCTCATATAGATGTAGCCGGGCCCAGTATAAGTAACCACTTGTTGCAACCAACCACTTGGGCCTTCACACAAAGGTTAAATTCTAAAGATTACAGACGGAGCAGGAGACGTGCATCTAGTGAACACAGAAATGTTTATTTAAAGCTTGTTCTAAGAAAGGATGGCCCTGGGGAAACAAAAGGGGGAAACCAATTAATCCAAAATCATATCTTTATTGCAAACTATGATTACTATGATTTTGGAAGCTTGGACCAATTGGTCAAAACCCAACAGGGTAACAGTGGAACAATTGGCTCATCAGTACACAGTGCATAAATGCCGTCATACAGTGGACGTCAATCATAAAATTAGGCTTTGTGTAATATACAAACAATGTTAAAACAATGACTAAAAGCAATATTGGCAAAACAGCAGCCTGGTGCTGGATCCTGCATGAGAAATAAGGAAAGTGTAGAACATCTATTTCAGAGTGACTTTACCTCGGAGGATTAAACCTCCTACTGTTTACCTCAATGAGACGTTACCTGTGTGAAGCATCTAGGCTAAGCTTGGTGTAGCCGGAGGGGAAACTGCCTATCACTGGGCATCTGTGGAAGCCTACAGCATGGGATGGAACCTACAATATCAAAGATGGCATCTCAAAACATGTTCACATAAATAAATGCTGGGGAAGGAGAAGATGCAATGAGCTCGGCCTACCTCAACCACTGGGCCAAAGCACAGGTCACCAGAGTCACAGAGCTAGGGACCGATCCAGCCTATATTATAATATAAATATATACTGTACACTATGAGACCATAGAAGATAATTATAAATGCTCATTTTCAGTCTGAAACTTGGATTACCTGTGTCAGCTGTACTGCAGAGAAGTGGGGGAAATCACACCAAAACACAGCAGGGTGAAGGCAGGCAAAAGGGGAGCCTGGCTGGCACACCTGGCCTTTTTAAGGGCAATGATTCTAATTGGCCCGCCTACTAGAGGCGGTGCCCTTTTCTAAAAGGTAGCAGCCGTCACATAGATACACACTGTTACAGTCAGCTCCTCTCAGCTCATATATGATACACACAGTCTGCTCCTCTCAGCTCATATATGATACACAATGTTACAGTCAGCTCCTCTCAGCTCATATCTGATACACACAGTCTGCTCCTCTCAGCTCATATATGATACACACTGTTACAGTCAGCTCCTCTCAGCTCATATATGATACACACTGTTACAGTCAGCTCCTCTCAGCTCATATATGATACACACTGTTACAGTCAGCTCCTCTCAGCTCACATATGATACACACAGTCTGCTCCTCTCAGCTCATATATGATACACACAGTCTGCTCCTCTCAGCTCATATATGATACACAATGTTACAGTCAGCTCCTCTCAGCTCATATATGATACACACTGTCACAGTCAGCTCCTCTCAGCTCATATATGATACACACTGTTACAGTCAGCTCCTCTCAGCTCATATCTGATACACACTGTTACAGTCAGCTGCTCTCAGCTCATATATGATACACACTGTCACAGTCAGCTCCTCTCAGCTCATATCTGATACACACTGTTACAGTCAGCTGCTCTCAGCTCATATATGATACACACTGTTACAGTCTGCTCCTCTCAGCTCATATATGATACACACTGTTACAGTCAGCTCCTCTCAGCTCATATATGATACACACTGTTACAGTCAGCTCCTCTCAGTTTATATATGATACACACTGTTACAGTCAGCTCCTCTCAGCTCATATATGATACACACTGTTACAGTCAGCTCCTCTCAGCTCATATATGATACACAATGTTACAGTCAGCTCCTCTCAGCTCATATATGATACACACTGTTACAGTCAGCTGCTCTCAGCTCATATGATACACACTGTTACAGTCAGCTGCTCTCAGCTCATATATGATACACACTGTTACAGTCAGCTCCCAGCTTATATATGATACACACTGTCACAGTCAGCTCCTCTCAGCTCATATATGATACACACTGTTACAGTCAGCTCCTCTCAGCTCACATATGATACACACTGTTACAGTCAGCTCCTCTCAGCTCATATGATACACACTGTTACAGTCAGCTGCTCTCAGCTCATATATGATACACACTGTTACAGTCAGCTCCTCTCAGCTCATATCTGATACACACTGTTACAGTCTGCTCCTCTCAGCTTATATATGATACACACTGTTACAGTCAGCTCCTCTCAGCTCATATATGATACACACTGTTACAGTCAGCTCCTCTCAGCTTATATATGATACACACTGTCACAGTCAGCTCCTCTCAGCTCATATATGATACACACTGTTACAGTCAGCTCCTCTCAGCTCATATATGATACACACTGTTACAGTCAGCTCCTCTCAGCTCATATATGATACACACTGTTACAGTCTGCTCCTCTCAGCTCATATATGATACACACTGTTACAGTCAGCTCCTCTCAGCTCATATGATACACACTGTTACAGTCAGCTCCTCTCAGCTCATATATGATACACACTGTTACAGTCAGCTCCTCTCAGCTCATATGATACACACTGTTACAGTCAGCTGCTCTCAGCTCATATATGATACACACTGTTACAGTCTGCTCCTCTCAGCTCATATGATACACACTGTTACAGTCAGCTCCTCTCAGCTCACATATGATACACACTGTTACAGTCAGCTCCTCTCAGCTCATATATGATACACACTGTTACAGTCACCTCCTCTCAGCTCACATATGATACACACTACAGTCAGCTCCTCTCAGCTCACATATGATACACACTGTCACAGTCAGCTCCTCTCAGCTCATATATGATACACACTGTTACAGTCAGCTCCTCTCAGCTCATATATGATACACACTGTTACAGTCACCTCCTCTCAGCTCACATATGATACACACTACAGTCAGCTCCTCTCAGCTCATATATGATACACACTGTTACAGTCACCTCCTCTCAGCTCATATATGATACACACTACAGTCAGCTCCTCTCAGCTCATATATGATACACACTGTCACAGTCAGCTCCTCTCAGCTCATATATGATACACACTGTTACAGTCAGCTCCTCTCAGCTCATATATGATACACACTGTCACAGTCAGCTCCTCTCAGCTCATATATGATACACACTGTTACAGTCAGCTCCTCTCAGCTCATATATGATACACACTGTTACAGTCAGCTCCTCTCAGCTCATATATGATACACACTGTTACAGTCAGCTCCTCTCAGCTCATATATGATACACAATGTTACAGTCAGCTCCTCTCAGCTCATATATGATACACTGTTACAGTCAGCTCCTCTCAGCTCACATATGATACAAACTGTTACAGTCAGCTGCTCTCAGCTCATATATGATACACACTGTTACAGTCAGCTCCTCTCAGCTCACATATGATACACACTACAGTCAGCTCCTCTCAGCTCACATATGATACACACTGTCACAGTCAGCTCCTCTCAGCTCATATATGATACACACTGTTACAGTCAGCTCCTCTCAGCTCACATATGATACACACTGTTACAGTCAGCTCCTCTCAGCTCATATCTGATACACACTG